>NC_089844.1:114296314-114596314 GCF_035609145.1 Eleutherodactylus coqui
GTAGCCATAAGGCTGATGTGGCCCTCGGTGAAAATGAGTTTGACACCCCTGCTATAGGGGGAGCACAGTCTTAGTTCCATTTCAGTAATAGTAGCAGTCCAGACAGGCCCCAGTAACAATTCCGAAGCAGCAGTATAGGGGAAGCACAGTCTTAGTTTCATTTCAGTAATAGTAGCACTCAAGATAGGCCCTGGTAACAATTCCGAAGCAGCAGTATAGGGGGAGCGCAGTCTTAGTTCCATTTCAGTAGTAGTAGCAGTCAAGACAGGCCCCAGTAACAATTCCGAAGCAGCAGTATAGGGGGAGCACAGTATTAGTTCCATTTCAGTAGTAGTAGCAGTCTAGACAGGCCCCAGTAACATATCACTAGCAGCAGTATAGGGGGAGCACAGTATTAGTTCCATTTCAGTAGTAGTAGCAGTCTAGACAGGCCCCAGTAACATATCACTAGCAGCAGTATAGGGGGAGCACAGTATTAGTTCCATTTCAGTAGTAGTAGCAGTCTAGACAGGCCCCAGTAATAATTCCGAAGCAGCAGTATAGGGGGAGCACAGTATTAGTTCCATTTCAGTAGTAGTAGCAGTCAAGACAGGCCACAGTAACATTCTCGCTGCAGCAGTTTAGGGAGATAACAGTCTCTTGCACATTTTAGTAGTTGCAGTATAGACAAGGCCCCAGTTACATTTATGTAGCAAAAGTGTACGCCAACCCCACACACCTTGCTGTACCATGAGTGCAGGCGAAGCCCATAAAAATTACTAGGATTACACTGTAGGCGAGGGCCCCCAAAAATTGGTGTACCAACAGTACTAATGTACCTCAGAAAAATTTCCCATGCCCAACCAAGAGGGCAGGTGAAACCCATTAATCGCTTTGGTTAATGTGGCTTAATTTGTACCTAGGCCTGGAGGCAGCCCAGTTAAAATAAAAATTGGTTCAGGTGCAAGTTTCAACGCATTAATGAGAATTGAAACGTATAAACATTGTTTACTAAAGTCATATGATTGAGCCTTGTGGGCCTAAGAAAAATTGCCCGTTCGGCGTGATTACGTGAGGTTTCAGGAGGAGGAGCAGGAGGATGAATATAATACACAGATTGATGAAGCTAAAAGGTCCACGTTTTTGATGGTGATAGAGAACGATGCTTCCATCCGCGGGTGCAGCCTACATATTGTTTAGGTACCGCTGCTGTCCGCTGGTGGAGAAGAGAAGTCTGGGGAAATCCAGGCTTTGTTCATCTTTATGAGTGTAAGCCTGTCGGCACTGTCAGTTGACAGGCGGGTACGCTTATCCGTGATGATTACCCCAGCCGCACTAAACACCCTCTCTGACAAGACGCTAGCCGCAGGACAAGCAAGCACCTCCAGGGCATACAGCGCGAGTTCAGGCCACGTGTCCAGCTTCGACACCAAGTAGTTGTAGGGGGCAGAGGCGTCACGGAGGATGGTCATGCGATCGGCTACGTACTCCCTCACCATCCTTTTACAGTGCTCCCGCCGACTCAGCCTTGACTGGGGAGCGGTGACACAGTCTTGCTGGGGAGCCATAAAGCTGGCAAAGGCCTTGGAGAGTGTTCCCCTGCCTGCGCTGTACATGCTGCCTGATCTCCGCGCCTCCCCTGCTACCTGGACCTCGGAACTGCGCCTTCTGCCACTAGCGCTGTCGAATGGGAATTTTACCATCAGTTTGTCCGCCAGGGTCCTGTGGTATAGCATCATTCTCGAACCCCTTTCCTCTTTGGGTATGAGAGTGGAAAGGTTCTCCTTATACCGTGGGTCGAGCAGTGTGTACACCCAGTAATCCGTAGTGGCCGAAATGCGTGTAACGCGAGGGTCAAGAGAAAGGCATCCTAACATGAAGTGCGCCATGTGTGCCCGGGTACCTGTACGCAACACATGGCTCTCCTCACTAGGAAGATCACTTTCAGGATCCTCCTCCTCCTCCTCCTCAGGCCATACACGCTGAAAGGATGACAGGCAAGCAGCATGGGTACCCTCAGCAGTGGGCCAAGCTGTCTCTTCCCCCTCCTCCTCATGCTCCTCCCCCTCCTCCTCCTCAACGCGCTGAGATATAGACATGAGGGTGCTCTGACTATCCAGCGACATACTGTCTTCCCCCGCCTCCGTTTCCGAGCGCAAAGCGTCTGCCTTTATGCTTTGCAGGGAACTTCTCAAGAGGCATAGCAGAGGAATGGTGACGCTAATGATTGCAGCATCGCCGCTCACCATCTGGGTAGACTCCTCAAAGTTTCCAAGGACCTGGCAGATGTCTGCCAACCAGGCCCACTCTTCTGTAAAGAATTGAGGAGGCTGACTCCCACTACGCCGCCCATGTTGGAGTTGGTATTCCACTATAGCTCTACGCTGCTCATAGAGCCTGGCCAACATGTGGAGCGTAGAGTTCCACCGAGTGGGCACGTCGCACAGCAGTCGGTGTACTGGCAGAGTAAACCGATGTTGCAGGGTCCGCAGGGTGGCAGCGTCCGTTTTGGACTTGCGGAAATGTGCGCTGAGCCGGCGCACCTTTCCGAGCAAGTCTGACAAGCGTGGGTAGCTTTTCAGAAAGCGCTGAACCACCAAATTAAAGACGTGGGCCAGGCATGGCACGTGCGTGAGGCTGCCGAGCTGCAGAGCCGCCACCAGGTTACGGCCGTTGTCACACACGACCATGCCCGGTTGGAGGCTCAGCGGCGAAAGCCAGTGGTCGGTCTGCTCTGTCAGACCCTGCAGCAGTTCGTGGGCCGTGTGCCTCTTCTCTCCTAAGCTGAGTAGTTTCAGCACGGCCTGCTGGCGCTTGCCCACCGCTGTGCTGCCACCCCGCGCGACACCGACTGGTGGTGACGTGCTGCTGCTGACACATCTTGATTGCGAGACAGAGGTTGCGTAGGAGGAGGAGGAGGGTGGTTTAGTGGAGGAAGCATACACCGCCGCAGATACCAGCACCGAGCTGGGGCCCGCAATTCTGGGGGTGGGTAGGACGTGAGCGGTCCCAGGCTCTGACTCGGTCCCAGCCTGCACTAAATTCACCCAATGTGCCGTCAGGGAGATATAGTGGCCCTGCCCGCCTGTGCTTGTCCACGTGTCCGTTGTTAAGTGGACCTTGGCAGTAACCACGTTGGTGAGGGCGCGTACAATGTTGTGGGAGACGTGGTCGTGCAGGGCTGGGACGGCACATCAGGAAAAGTAGTGCCGACTGGGAACCGAGTAGCGCGGGGCCGCCGCTGCCATCATGTTTTTGAAAGCCTCCATTTCCACAAGCCTATACGGCAGCATCTCCAGGCTGATCAATTTGGCTATGTGCACGTTTAACGCTTGAGCGTGCGGGTGCGTGGCGGCGTACTTGCACTTGCGCTCAAACAGTTGCGCTAGCGACGGCTGGACGCTGCGCTGAGAGACATTGCTGGATGGGGCCGAGGACAGCGGAGGTGAGGGTGTGGGTGCAGGCCAGGAGACGGTCGTGCCTGTGTCCTGAGAGGGGGGTTGGATCTCAGTGGCAGGTTGGGGCACAGGGGGAGAGGCAGTGGTGCAAACCAGAAGCGGTGAACGGCCTTCGTCCCACCTTGTGGGGTGCTTGGCCATCATATGCCTGCGCACGCTGGTGGTGGTGAGGCTGGTGGTGGTGGCTCCCCGGCTGATTTTGGCGCAACAAACCTTGTGCACCACAATTCGTCGGTCGTCTGCACTCTCAGTGAAAAACTGCCAGACCTTTGAGCACCTCGGCCTCTGCAGGGTGGCATGGCGCGAGGGGGCGCTTTGGGAAACAGTTGGTGGATTATTCGGTCTGGCCCTGCCTCTACCCCTGGACACCGCACTGCCTCTTCCAACTTGCCCTGCTGCTGCACTTGCCTCCCCCTCTGAAGACCTGTCCTCAGTAGGCTTAGCAAACCAGGTGGGGTCAGTCACCTCATCGTCCAGTTGCTCTTCCTCCGAATCCACTGTGCGCTCCTCCCTCGGACTTACTGCCCTTACTACTACCTCACTGATAGACAACTGTGTCTCATCGTCATCGTCCTCCTCACCCACTGAAAGCTCTTGAGACAGTTGCCGGAAGTCCCCAGCCTCATCCCCCGGACCCCGGGAACTTTCCAAAGGTTGGGCATCGGTCACGACAAACTCCTCCGGTGGGAGAGGAACCATTGCTGCCCATTCTGGGCAGGGGCCCGAGAACAGTTCCTGGGAGTCTGCCTGCTTCTCAGAATGTGTCATTGTAATGGAAGGAGGAGCAGCAGCCAGAGGATTCAGAGTTGCAGCAGTGGACGGCGTAGAATTCTGGGTGGTCGATAGATTGCTGGATGCACTTTCTGCCATCCACGACAGGACCTGCTCACACTGCTCATTTTCTAATAAAGTCTACCGCGTGGACCCATTAATTGTGAGATGAATCTGGGGACCCCTGAAACTTGCCTCTCTCTTAATCCCGCAGCAGTCGGCTGCGATACACCTGGATCAGGAGCTCGGCCTGTGCCCACACCCTGACTTGGGCCTCCGCGTCCTCGCCCGCGTCCACGTCCTCTAGGCCTACCCCTACCCCTCAGCATGGTGTATTACGAGTAGAGCAGAAACATAACGCTGTAATTAAATGTGCCGCTTATTGGCCTGTGGTTGGAGGCTGACTTCGCTTACGGAACGCACAGCAAAGCCAGGAAACAATTTTGCGCACGCCTGTAGTGAGACGTAGGTGCGTAGGACTGAACTAGTGGAATTCACAGCACAGAGGCAGTCAAGTCGCCAAAGGGCAGTGGTACGCCTTAAGTATTTGGCTTCCCTTTTTTTAAATGGTGAGCTGAAACAGCAGACAGATACTGTATGCAGCGTATATTATGTTTACTGTTTCCCTCTGGCGCTATGACGGCGGTGATGTAACGGAGACAGCAGAGCCAGGAAACAATTTTGCGCACGCCTGTAGTGAGACGTAGGTGCGTAGGACTGAGCTAGTGGAATTCACAGCGCAGAAGAAGTCAAGTCGCAAAAGGGCAGTGGTACTTAAGTATTTGGCTTCCCTTTTTTTAAATGGTGAGCTGAAACAGCAGATACTGTATGCAGCGTATATTATGTTGACTGTTTCCCTCTGGCGCTATGACGGCGGTGATGTAACGGAGACAACAGAGCCAGGAAACAATTTTGCGCACGCCTGTAGTGAGACCTAGGTGCGTATCACTGAGCTAGTGGAATTCACAGCGCAGAAGCAGTCAAGTCGCCAAAGGGCAGTGGTACGCCTTAAGTATTTGGCTTCCCTTTTTTAAAATGGTGAGCTGAAACAGCAGACAGATACTGTATGCAGCGTATATTATGTTTACTGTTTCCCTCTGGCGCTATGACGGCGGTGATGTAATGGAGACAGCAGAGCCAGGAAACAATTTTGCGCACGCCTGTAGTGAGACATAGGTGCGTAGGACTGAGCTAGTGGAATTTACAGCGCAGAGGCAGTCAAGTCGCCAAAGGGCAGTGGTACACCTTAAGTATTTGGCTTCCTTTTTTTAAAATGGTGAGCTGAAACACCAGACAGATACTGTATGCAGCGTATATATTGTATACTCTTTCCCTCTGGCGCTATGACGGCGGTGATGTAACGGAGACAGCAGAGCCAGGAAAAAATTTTGCGCACGCCTGCTGTAACGCTTAGCTGCGTATTAATTAGGACTACTACCCCCAGCAGACACGCAGTACACTGAAGACTGTCACAGGCAGCCCAAAGATAGTATTTTTCCCCAATTTTTTTGAAAAAGCCCACTGCCTATATAGACAGTATATCTCTTTCACCTTTCCCTCTTTCCCTGCCTCACCAGTACTGCCCCTATACTCTGTACAATGACTGCAGACTGAGGACGCAATGGTCTGCACGCCCGATATACAAAAAAAAAAAAATTGTGCAACACTGCTAAAAGCAGCCTCAACAGTACTGCACACGATCAGATGAGGCCCTAAGAAGGACCATTGGGGTTTTTGAAGACTAATATAACACCTAACGCTCTCCCTATAGCAGCTACAGCAAGACAGCACTTTCCCTGATCTCTGTCACCATGCATCTGTGGTGAGCCGCGGGCGGGGCAGATTTTAATACTCGGGTGACACCTGATCTCCCCAGCCACTCACTGCAGAGAGGTGGTATAGGGCTGGAACGTCACAGGGGGAAGTTGTAATGCCTTCCATGTCTTTCTATTGGCCAGAAAAGCGCGCAAATGTCTCAGAGATGAAAGTGAAAGTAACTCGAACATCGCGTGGTGCTCGTCTCGAGTAACGAGCATCTCAAACACCCTAATACTCGAACGAGCATCAAGCTCGGACGAGTACGCTCGCTCATCTCTATTATTAACCCTTTAAAGAGCCAAGTATTGCGGTCTTTGAGGACTGAATACTTTTTAGTGTCTTTACCCATGTGGTGGGCGATTTATGGCCATATTTTTTTTTTCTTGGACAGGCAAAATTATTTTTCCTGCAGTTTTTTAAGATATTTTTTTTTAATCATTCCCCTTCCCACCATTTTTGGGGGTAATGTGCACAAAAAGTTGAAAGATAAGTTTTTTTATTTAAATTTACAGTTCTTTAACATTAAAATTAGTATATTTATGCTAAAATAAAGCATAGGAATGGGTTCCCTATTTTGTTTCACACGTCTTGATTAGAGATGAGCGAACGTACTCGGTAAGGCCGATTTTGCAATCGAGCACCGCGATTTTCGAGTACTTCACTACTCGGGTGAAAAGTATTCGGGGGCGCTATGTGACGGGGCGTGGCATGGTGGAGCGCGGGGTAGCAGCGCGGAACAGGGGGGAGCTCTCTCTCCCTCTCCCCCCCACTCCCCTCTGCAACCCCCCGCTCACCCACAGCGCCCCCAAGTACTTTTCACCCGAGTAGTGAAGTACTCGAAAATCGCGGTGCTCAATTGCGAAATCGGCCTTACCGAGTACGTTCGCTCATCTCTAGTCTTGATATATAGTCTTGCATAGTCCAGGATTACAAGGTGAATATGGAAGTCTAGGTAAGTGTAGGGGGTGGCTATATATATATATCATATATCATATGATCATATCATATATATATGATTCTCTAATTTATTTCTTACTTATTTTTGTAGCTATTTTTTAACATTGACGCCCCCCCATGTCATATTACCTTTGGGGAACATTCACACCATAATTTTTGTGTTTAATTTTACACTTTTCCACATAGTGACGAGACCTGTGAATGATGTAACCGTTGTCCTCCACTAGTATTCTAATTGATATAAGCTTTTGTTTCTATCATTTTTTATAGAGTTTCAACTGTATTCCCCACTGATTGACTTACTTTGTGTTTTATATCTCAAGCTTTTATCATATACATGTGTTTTTATAATTGTATTATTGATAATTTGTCAAAATTCAATAACCCCTTAGTGACCAAGCTTTTTTCCATTTTTTCATTTTCGTTTTTTCCTCCCCTCTTTTACAAAATCATAACTCCTTTATTTATTCGTTGACGTCGCTGTATGAGGTCTTGTTTTTTGTGGGCTGAGTTGTATTTTTCAATGGCGCTATTTACTGTACCATATAATGTACTGAAAAACTTTAAAAAGGAGAGCAATGGGGAAAAAAATGAAATTCCGCCATCCGTTGGTGCATCTTGTTTCTATAGCGCACAAACTGCAACAAAAATGACATGATAAATCTGACAGCAGCATTTAAATCCCCCGAACGATGTTCAGAGGTCCCATATGGCCTCCCTTGATGAGATCGCAGGGAGCCGTGTGGGTATCATGGTAGCTGGAGGCTTTCTGAAAGACCCCAGGGTTGTCATGTCAGAACGCCTATCAAGCCATCCCTGTGGGGTGGCTTGATAGACTGCCTGCCTGATCGCAGTATGATGTAATACTATGGTATTACATCATACGGCAGGAGAGATCAAAGTTGTTGTCCCCTCTGGGGACTTAAAAAATAAATAAAAATAGGAACAATTGACAGAGGCATTTAACCCTTTCCAATCCAATTTGTATCCTGGTTTTCCTAGGGGGCTTACTCTTTTTCTGTGATATACAATGGCGCTATCTGCTGGCTAAAGCCAGTACTGCATGAGGTGACACGTTGGATAGGCTCCGACAGCAGAGTGGCTGGCAATATACAATAAGAGAACCCCGACAGACGTCTTCCAACATTTGAGTTTTACAGCCTTAAATCATAATGTCTTCAGAGGTCAGACAGTGGATTGGAAAGGGTTAAATGTTTAACAGCTCCGATGAGCAGTGCGGCTCATCGCAACTGTTGTTGCCAGGTGTTGGCTGTAAGAATAAGAGTCGCCTCGCGACGATCATTAAGGGGATAAGACACAGTTAAACAAAAAGAAAATGTCACACTTTTCTACTGTAACTAGGGAATCCATAGGAGCAGCATCCATAGATGCCCAAGTTACAGGGGAGAATGTCCCCCTAGTGTGACAAAAGTCCCTGGCAGAGCTTATCAGAGTTTGCTAAGACCCAGCAGCTCTGCCATACCAGGGAGCACATGATAGCTGGGTCAAATAGTGGAAACGGCACTTTTGCTTCCTCTATTCTCTACATATTGCTGATTGAGCATTATATAGCCTACAAAAGAGAAGGCAAAAGCAATTAAAAAACACTTCTGCCTTCCTCTGTGGGTTCTCGGCTGTCAATGACAGCTAAGGACCTGAAATGCTCCTGCTAGATTGCAGAAGCAGAGTCTTTAATCCTTCACCATATATTTACTACTGGCCATGATTAAAACCCAGGACCAAGTGCAATATATTTATGGCACTTAGTCCCTATCGAGTCAAAGGGATTTTCCCACTTAAGACATTTATCTCCTAACCACTCCATTCTCTTCTATGGAGAGAGGTAGATTGCTAAGGGCATTGATCTCTGGTTGTCCCACAGAAGTGAATGGAGCAGCAGATGAGCATGCACACCACTGGTCCATTCACATGGGGCTTTTGGGTGCACCAACCTTGGGGTTTTCAGTGGTTCCCAGAAATCAGGCATTTATTCTCTACTACCCTTTGGATAGGGGATATAGTAAATGTGTGTTTATTGGGAAAACCCCCTTAAAGTTTGGATTACTCTATTGAAAAAAATATATATTTCTAAAAAAGGTCTAGGTCTAGCCGTAGCCTAAAGTAGACTACTATATAGGAGACACTGACCTAGCATAGAATGTTGGTAGATTTCAACTCTGAAACCTGCTTCATGATTGCAGCTCTCGAGCATAATATAGTTTTTACTTGCAATTGTCTTCTTACTTAAAGGGGAATCTCTCAAGGAGATTCCCCATGCTAGAAGGTAGACATAATTCTCCTAACACATAGTAATATCAGGGCTCTCCTACAGAGGAGTGCTGTTCTTCAGGGGATTAGCCAGTATGCCGTATAAGAAGAAACCAGTATTTGAAATGACATAGGGTAGTTAAAGGCCTTGTAGATTCCTCATTTTTTTGTCATTTATGTGAAAGCAATAAACTCCCCATTGTCATCAAAATGATCTCAGATGTATTGTGCAGTAAGCCTGGTAGAATGATTTCTTTGCAAGCTTATGTTCTGATAAAGCTCAATAATATTTGACAAAGTTGCATATTATGGATCCCACCATTTATCTCTATGAAGCTTATAAAATGCATTTTATCCTCCTGTGCTGTATGTAAAAACATTCACTAAAACTATCCAGACTGCAGATGGATTTAATACCCACAAGTTCTATTATTATTCAAGACACCAATGTTAATATACTTTTCTTATAGTGGACATGTAGGCAGCTCCCATGGGCATCAGTAAACCGTGTCCTTGTGCTCACCTTCGGATGAATGATTATATATCTGGCATCAAACCCCAAACAGTATGTGACAGAGGGAAAATAAGAGGATTCCTTTAGGGACTGCCTGCGTTAAATGGAATGTGTGCCATGTTAAACTAAGCGGAAAAACTAAACTAACAAAACAGGCTTGGCTTATGAATAATCCATCAATTGAAGGACAACATCTGCTTAGTGTATGATGTCATTTAAATACTTTATAAGAAAAGCTGCTTGAAGGGTCGAAAGGATCAGCTAATGGTAACTCCAGAAACACTTTACTCTCAGGGTTCAATATATGGAGAGGTTTATAGTCAACGGAAATAGGAAAAAGATGTCAAAATATACGAAGAATCTGTTTGCAATTTTTGCTGCTGAAGGTAGTTCAATAAGTTATTAAGTTTTGGGGAGGGGGCAGGGACTTTTTCATGTGGATGATGTTGGATAAGAGGACCTGTCACGTCATAAAGTCAACGAGGCTGGCTTCTCTGCTATGCATAATCACCTCCGTGCGCCTGAGCTAGCTCTTCAAAGATCTGGCTCCTGGTGTTCTGAATCTATAGATTTGGTAGTCCTCACTTCTTACGGTCAATGGAGGACTTCATACTTATTTCACAGTCTGACAGTACCCATTGATAGTGTGTGGTGGGGACCATCTACTCGATAGATTCAAGTAGCGGGAGCCAGATATAAGAAGAGGTTGTACAGGTAAATGGGAGTAAGTACAAAAAAAAAAGCGGTGATACAGTCAGCAGGGCTGTGGCTGCACGGCTAAGCAGCCATCCTTTCTGACTTTCTGAAATAACAGGTCCTCTTTAAGCCCAAGCAAGCCTCAAAGATCGCTCAGCCCTATAAGAAAAGGCCAGAACTATACATCACTTGTAAAAGTTGAGGATCTTTTACAGATTTTTAGTTTCCCTTTGGCTCATGGGGCATACAGAGATTTCCCACTACTGACCTTAGGATGTATAGGATATATATATATATATATATATATATTATATATATATATATATATATATATATATATATACACACACACATATATATATATGTATATATATCTGCAGGAACAGAACCTTGGCCCGAATATCCCAAATGTGGTATCTTTTTTTATTTTCCCCTTGTTTTATTTGAAATACTGTCTGTTGTGTATGCCTGTAAAGCTTACCTCCATTGTAACATCTTTTTCTGTATATTATTGTTTACTTATAAATATTTAGCCCTGCTAGTCTTTTTAAGAATAAATCTGCAATTTATTAGTCAAGCCTTGTCCGTTTTAAAATGAACTATAACTCCAAAGATTGTGTTCATAATTCCTAGTCCGGGTTCCAGCTTCCCTGTGATAAAAACTTGTGCTGGCAGCGACTGTGTGTAGGTATTGTAGAGTGCTGGAGACATTAAACCGACCAGGGGGTGATTTTAGCTTTCGCTCTACATGCATGCCAGAGCCTGGGAAAACTGGTTACAAATCCACCTGTATTCTAAAGATTCTGCGCTTGCAACCCCACTAGAGTGATTGACCGAGGCCCTGCCGTGACAAGCGGTCATAGCGTCAAGAGCGCTCGGAGTAGTTGGTCCTTCCCTCTCTCCCTGACAACTTGGTGGCAGTATATATATATATATATATATATGTATATATATATTCTGAATCCTTTTTAGCTATCTAGATATGTATTAGTTTACATTTAAAGAGGTCTTATCACCGCTCTGACCCTATTTGCTTTATCTGAAGGTCTAACAGCCTATAGAAGAAGAAATAATTTGACTTTTTGAAAAGATGTAAAAATGTGCCATTTATCTTGTGTGTTACTTTGTACAAATGGCCCGACTCCCAGCAGGAGTTGCAACTGAACTTCCAGCCATGGAGCACTTGGCAAATCCAGTGGGCTTCCCATAATACTCCTTTCTTTCCCCTGCAGCAGCACACACCATCAGCACTGTGAGAACTCGCTGGCCCTCTTTAATTAATCTTGTAAGACAGGTTATCAGGAGGCGACATCATTTGAGTAGCAATTCATATTGTCTTGCTCCCACTAGTGCATCCTTATTTTCCTAGATGCCTTTTCATATAGTGTTGGCAGAACAGGTGGCTGTCTTAATTTGTCATAATTACAGTTATGGAAAAGTCCTTGGCTGGCATTTTTATAACCAGTAATAGAGATGTGATCAGCGGGGAACCTACTGCAATATTAAAACAAATGACAATTAATATTTCAAAAATCAAATGTAAAATCCCCCAGTGTTCAAGTATCTAGCGCTCAGATATTAAAAATGGTGCTTTATGTGACAGCAAATGATAAGCTGATCATGCCGTGGTTATGAGAAGAAAAAAAGAACAACAATGTACACAAGCATAAGAGTTCACACGTATTCAAAGATAATTTCCCCAAATTTTCCAACATTGAGGTTCATAGAATGGTCATTATTTTACATCCAACTTTTCCCCTGACCGACAGGATTTCATATAAGACAAGCTGTTTTCTCTTTGGTCTACTGATATTAGAATCAATGCTAAATATTTTTTTACATTTGGAATAGTGACAGTGGGCCCCATAGGCAGCTGCTTGTTTTGACCAAGGCCACTCTTACACATGCACTTTTTACCATGATTACCGCGGAATTTTGAACGCTGCAATAATCGCAGTACTACACTGCAATTTATTTCAATGGGGCCTCACAGACTTGCACTCAAATGCTGCGTTTTTCTAACACTGCGATTTTCAAGCGCTGTCTGCTCTGGATCCGAAAATGGTAGTAAAATAGAAATCACTGCATTTGGCTTTATGTGAGAGTGGCCTTACTATAGGAAGAGGTGAGGCATAATCAGCTCCCATTGATTGGGACGCAGATACTACCGTAGCAAGTGTTTTGTTAATGCCCTATCGCAAGCCTATCAACTGGTGTCGATTCTTTCTTAAAACAGGACCAACAGTATAGTTACAGAATAACTATTTCAATGTGATGAACTGTAGCAGTTTCTCAATGCCTTGTGTCTAGAGATGAGCGAGCACCCAAATGCTCGGGTCCGCCTTATTCGAGTTGAGCGTTTCGTAAAATTCGAGAGCTCTACTCGAGTAACAAACCCCATTGACTACAATGGGAGACTCGAGCATTTTTGTATGTGGGACGCCGGGTCCGAGCTTTTTTTTTTCCTTGGTTCGTATGTGCTCTCTCTCTCTCCCTGCCTGCCTGCCAAAAAATTTGCCAATGACGCGTGCTGCGTCGCGGCGGAGAGGGGC
The DNA here is from genome assembly GCF_035609145.1 of Eleutherodactylus coqui. Classification (NCBI taxonomy): domain Eukaryota; kingdom Metazoa; phylum Chordata; class Amphibia; order Anura; family Eleutherodactylidae; genus Eleutherodactylus; species Eleutherodactylus coqui. Next base: position 114,309,328 of record NC_089844.1, read on the forward strand.
CAAAACAGGCGCGTCACAGCGGGGAGGAGCCAAAAACTGGGGTGGGGTCGAACACGATTTGATGCTCGCTCGAGTAACGAGCACCATCGAGTACGCTAATACTCGAACGAGCATCAAGCCCGGCAGAGTATGTTCGCTTAACTTTACTTATGTCATAGCTGGGTAGTACAGGACCAATGTCAGTCCCAGCCTAATTTTTCTCCCACAGCAGGTCGGAGACCAGATGCAGCTTGCCCAAAAAGTGTCCTGGGGTCTTACTTTAGATGCCTGAGCTCAATTTTCCCTGAGAATAGATAAGATTAAATGCTTGCAGATCCATACAGGCATGAAGAATCACATAGCAACAGCACAGTATTCTCAGCGCTCCTATCACTATAGATGCGGCATCACACAACACTGTCTTCTGGCACGGCATAAAATCAAATCCAAAATAAAGCTATTTTCTTTAAAGATACATGATCCTGCATGACCAGGTCACTTCACAACAGCTACCTGAGGGTACAAAAATTATTAAAATGGTTACATAACATGTAAAAATAGCATTTTCCTAGCTAGAAGTTTGTAGGTGTACCCTTCAACCTTCTTATAATCCTTCAACCCTCATGGTGTGCAATAGCTCTTTTCAATATTCGTGTTCAGTCACACAAACGATTTTTTCATGCATGTATAGGTGCGATTTTAAATCGCATCTATATAGAACAAATGGTTTCCAATGGAAGTGGTCACATGTGCAATTTTTACATGCGCTTAAAATTGGCACCTGCAAAAGATAGAACATATGGGTATCAATGGACACGGACATGCGATTTGTTTTACGCCCGAAGTGCGATTTTTTTTTTCATGTGCCTATACATGCACGTAAAAAATCACTCGTGTGACTGAGCCTTCAGAGCGGATACACCATACTTACTTGAGCTTGTGTATATGAAGTGCCGAATGCTATTATTTTTGGTCTTTTCCCGGATCTCTAATTTTATTCTCCCTTTTGCAACCTTATATGTTTACATACATTTTCCAATATTTTTTTTATCAATTATTCTTCAATTATATAAATAGTAAAAAGATTAATATTGAAAGTGTTGGCCCTTTAATAAATAATGTAGGAAACATTGTAGTGGGTGAGGAGAAGAAAGCAAATCTATTAAATAGTTTTTCTCCAGTGTATTCACAGAGGAAAATGAAATTTCAGATGAAATGTGAAGTGATAAAGTATACTCTCCACTAAATGTCACTAGTTTAACACAGAAAAAATTGCAAAGTTGCCTTAAAAAGTTTAAAATAGATAATTTGCCTGGTCCTGATGGCATACACACCCCTCACCCCCCAATTCTAAGGGAATTAAGTAATGTGATAAACAGACTATTGTTTCTTATGTTCAAGGTGACTATAGTAACAGGGTCTATTCCACTGGATTAGGGCATAGCTAATATGCTGCCAAAATTCAAAAAAGGGTCAAAAAGTGAACCTGGTAACTATAGGTTGGTAAGTCTAATTTCATTTGTAGATAAAATGTCTGAAGGGCTGTCTGGGGGGTTGTTTTTTGCGGGGTGAGCTGTATTTTTTAATTTTACTGTACTTAGAAACTTTAAAAAATGTCTAAGTGTAGTGAAATAGATTTAAAAAATCATGATCTTTGGAACCGCTTTTAAAAAATGAAATATCTTTTTTCATGAAAAACATAAAATTGTTTCCTGAAGCTATCTTCCGACAGCCATAACTTTCTTATTTTTCCCTGTATTTTGGAGTACATACAACTTTTAATCGTTTTTTTAATAATTTTTCCTCTTGGAGAGAGGGTGACCAAAAAAGTACAATTCTCACGTGGATTTTTTTTGTTTATTAGATGACGTTTACCATGCGGGATAAATTATGCATTACCTGGATAGATCAGAATATTTTGTTTGTTTTAATTTTTTCCTAATATAAATATAGGAAAAGGGGGGATGACCTTTCAATACTTTTTTTATTTTCCCTAATAATTAACAAAAGTTTTTAAAACTCATTTTAACATTTTTTTAGTCTCCATTGGGAACTTGAACTTGTGATCGTTTGATTGCTCATACATAATAATATAATGCCATAGTATTACATTATGCTGCAATCTCTCAGGCAGTCTATCAAGCCACGGGCAATCAGCCATGCCAGTGCTGAAGGTTCCAGCCTGCCATGGCAACTAAATTGCACCTCAGAATCTCATCATGGGGGAGAGACATTTGGGACCCTGCAAAACCGATCGGTTGATTTAAATGCCACTGTTAAAACTGACAGTGGCATTTACTGGGTTAAGAGCCACAATCAGCATTAAGGCTGATTGTTGCTGTTGCCGGCAGGTGACAGCTGTGAGAAACATCCCGCACCCTCTTTGTATGGAGTGGGATTAGCTCCTGAATAGAGATGAGCGAACGTACTCGTCCGAGCTTGATATTCGTGCGAATATTAGGGTGTTCGGGATGCTCGTTACTCGTAACGAGTACCACGCGGTGTTCCGGTTACTTTCAGTTTCCTCTCTGAGACGTTAGCGCGCTTTTCTGGCCAATTGAAAGACAGGGAAGGCATTACAACTTCCCCCTGTGACGTTCAAGCCCTATACCACCCCCCTGCTGTGAGTGGCTGGAAAGATCAGATGTCACCCGAGTATAAAAATCGGCCCCTCCCGCGGCTAGCCACACATGCCTTGTGACTTAGCTGAGGGAAAGTACTATCGTGCTGGAGCTGCTGTAGGGAGAGCGTTAGGAGTCAGTGTAGGCTTCCAGAACCCCAACGGCCCTTCTTAGGGCCACATCTACTAGTGTGCAGTACTGTGTTAGCACAGTATTTTTTTTTGTTCCCCAAAATTGGATCTGCAGAGCATTGCGCCCTGCAATAGGGACAGAAGTGGGGGTTAGGCAGGGAGAGTGTTAGGAGTTAGTGTAGGCTTCAAGAACCCCAACGGTCCTTTCTAGGGCCACATCTATCCGTGTGCAGTACTGTCCAGGCTGCTGTTAGCAGTGTTGCATTATTTTTTTTTTTTTCTCAAAACCGGCTGTGCAGACCATTGCACCCGGCATTAATACTACAGGGATAGAATTGTGTAGGCAGGGCCAGAAGACATACATTATTCATTGAATATCCGCAGTGTGGGTGTTCCTTGTAAAAAGCAGGGAAAAAATTCTATTTGGCCTGCCTGTATCAGTCCTAAGGGCTCTGGGTACGTGTGTGCTGCGTGGAGAACGTAAAAAAATCAGACGCAACCAGCTACGGTTGAGTGCAGCCTTGCGCCAATTTCTTTCCTGCCTGGGAAATCAAATCACTGGTAATACAGCATGCTGAGGGGTAGGGGTAGGCCTAGAGGATGTGGACGCGGCCGAGGACGCGGAGGGCCAAGTGAGGGTGTGGGCACAGGCCGAGCCAGTGCGGTGGCCAGGGGTAGAGGCAGGGCCAGACCGAATAATCCACCAACTGTTTCCCAAAGCGCCCCCTCGCGCCATGCCACCCTGCAGAGGTAAAGGTGCTCTACGGTGTGGCAGTTTTTCACAGAGACGCCTGACGACCGACGAACAGTGGTGTGCAACCTTTGTCGCGCCAAGATCAGCTGGGGAGGCACCACCAACAGCATGCGCAGGCATATGATGGCCAAGCACTCCACAAGGTGGGACGATGCCCGTTCACCGCCTCCGGTTTGCACCACTGCCTCTCCCCCTGTGCCCCAACCTGCCACTGAGATCCAACCCCCCTCTGAGGACACAGGCACTACCGTCTCCTGGCCTGCACCCACACCCTCACCTCCGCTGTCCTCGGCCCCATCCAGCAATGTCTCTCAGCGCAGCGTCCAGACGTCGCTAGTGCCACAGTTTGAGCGCAAGCGCAAGTACGACGCCACGCACCCGCACGCTCAAGCGTTAAACGTGCACATTGCGAAATTGATCAGCCTAGAGATGCTGCCGTATAGGCTTGTGGAAACGGAGGCTTTCAAAAGCATGATGGCGGCGGCTGCCCCGCGCTGCCCAGTCGCCACTACTTTTCCCGATGTGCCGTCCCAGCCCTGTACGACCATGTCTCCCGCAACATTGTACGCGCCCTCACCAACGCGGTTACTGCCAAGGTCCACTTAACAACGGACACGTGGACAAGCACAGGCGGGCAGGGCCACTATATCTCCCTGACGGCACATTGGGTGAATTTAGTGGAGGCTGGGACAGAGTCAGAGCCTGGGACCGCTCACGTCCTACCCACCCCCAGAATTGCGGGCCACAGCTCGGTTGTGGTATCTGCGGCGGTGTATGCTTCCTCCACTAAAGCACCTTCCTCCTCCTCCTCCTCCAACGCAACCTCTGTCTCGCAATCAAGATGTGTCAGCAGCACGTCGCCAGCAGTCGGTGTCACGCGGCGTGGCAGCACAGCGGTGGGCAAGCGTCAGCAGGCCGTGCTGAAACTACTCAGCTTAGGAGAGAAGAGGCCCACGGCCCACGAACTGCTGCAGGGTCTGACAGAGCAGACCGACCACTGGCTTGCGCTGCTGAGCCTCCAACCGGGCATGGTCGTGTGTGACAACGGCCGTAAGCTGGTGGCGGCTCTGCAGCTTGGCAGCCTCACGCACGTGCCATGCCTGGCCCATGTCTTTAATTTGGTGGTTCAGCGCTTTCTGAAAAGCTACCCCCACTTGTCATACCTGCTCGGAAAGGTGCGCCAGCTCTGCGCACATTTCCGCAAATCCCACACGCACGCTGCCACCCTGCGGACACTGCAACATAGGTTTAATCTGCCAGTGCACCGACTGCTGTGCGACATGCCCACACAGTGGAACTCTACGCTCCACATGTTGGCCAGACTCTATGAGCAGCGTAGAGCTATAGTGGAATACCAACTCCAACTTGCGCTGCGCAGTGGGAGTCAGCCTCCTCAATTATTTACAGAAGAGTGGCCCTGGTTGGCAGCCATCTGCCAGGTCCTTGGAAAATTTGAGGAGTCTACCCAGGTGGTGAGCGGCGATGCTGCAATCATTAGCGTCACCATTCCTCTGCTATGCATCTTGAGAAGTTCCCTGCAAAGCATAAAGGCAGACGCTTTGCGCTCGGAAACAGAGCCGGGGGAAGACAGTATGTCACTGGATAGTCAGAGCACCCTCCTGTCTATATCTCAGCGCGTTCAGGAGGAGGAGGAGGAGCATGAGGAGGATGAGGAGGAGGGGGAAGAGACAGCTTGGCCCACTGCTGACGGTACCCATGCTGCTTGCCTGTCATCCTTTCAGCGTGTATGGCCTGAGGAGGAGGAGGAGGAGGATCCTGAAAGTGATCTTCCTAGTGAAGACAGCCATGTGTTGCATACAGGTACCCTGGCACACATGGCTGACTTTATGTTAGGATGTCTTTCTCGTGACCCTCGCGTTACACGCATTCTGGCCACTACGGATTACTGGGTGTACACACTGCTCAATCCACGGTATAAGGAGAGCCTTTGCACTCTCATTCCCGAAGAGGAAAGGGGTTCGAGAATGATGCTATACCACAGGGCGCTGGTGGACAAACTGATGGTAAACTTCCCATCCGACAGCGCTAGTGGCAGAAGGCGCAGTTACGAGGGCCAGGTAGCAGGGGAGGCGCAGAGATCAGGCAGCATGTACAGCGCAGGCAGGGGAACATTCTCCAAGGCCTTTGCCAGCTTTATGGCTCCCCAGCAAGACTGTGTCACCACTCCCCAGTCAAGGCTGAGTCGGCGGGAGCACTGTAAAAGGATGGTGAGGGAGTACGTAGCCGATCGCACGACCGTCCTCCGTGACGCCTCTGCCCCCTACAACTACTGGGTGTCGAAGCTGGATACGTGGCCTGAACTCGCGCTGTATGCCCTGGAGGTGCTTGCTTGTCCTGCGGCTAGCGTCTTGTCAGAGAGGGTGTTTAGTGCGGCTGGGGGAATCATCACAGATAAGCGTACCCGCCTGTCAACCGACAGTGCCGACAGGCTAACACTCAACAAGATGAACAAAGCCTGGATTTCCCCAGACTTCTCTTCTCCACCAGCGGACAGCAGCGATACGTAAGCAATACGTAGGCTGCACCCGCGGATGGAAGCTACGTTCTCTCTCACCATCCAAAACGGGGACATTTCTGCTTCATCAATCTGTGTCTAATATTCCTCCTCCTCCTCCTGCTCCTCCTCCTGAAACCTCACGTAATCACGCTGAACGGGCAATTTTTCTTAGGGCCACAAGGCTCACTCATATAATTTTTCTAAACAATTTTTATATGTTTCAATGCTCTTAAAAGCGTTGAAACTTTAACTTGAACCAATTTTTCGTTACACTGGGCTGCCTCCAGGCCTAGTTACCACTTAAGCCACATTAACCAAAGCGATTAATGGGTTTCACCTGCCCTCTTGGTTGGCCATGGCCAATTTTTTGGATGTACATTAGTACTGTTGATACAGCAATTTTTGTGGGCCCTCGCCTACAGTGTAATCAAATGAATTTTTAGCCCACCTGCATTACAGCTGACGTTACATCCGCTGTGTTGGGCAATGCAATGGGATATTTTTGTGTATCGCCGGTGGGTTCCAGGGAGCCACCCATGCTGTAGGTGCACACGGAGTTTAACCTACATCTGTCCACTTGTAAAGAACCCCAGTCTGACTGGGGCATGCAGTGTGGGCCGAAGCCCACCTGCATTAAGCACGACATTACTACCTCAGCTGTGTTGAGCAATGCAATGGGATATATTTATGTACCGCCTGTGGCTTCCTGGCACCCACCCATGCTGTGGGTCCACAGCGAGTTGTTACTACATCTGTCCACTTGTAAAGAACCCCAGTCTGACTGGGGCATGCAGTGTGGGCCGAAGCCCACCTGTATTAAGCACAACATTACTACCTCAGCTGTGTTGGGCAATGCAATGGGATATTTTTATGTACCGCCGGTGGGTTCCAGGGAGCCACCCATGCTGTCGGTCCACAGGGACTTCACAATAGGGAGTTGTACCTGCCTGTGTCTATGAATTAAAAAGCCCGGTCTGACTGGGGCATGCAGACACCTTGACAGAATGAATAGTGTGTGGCACATAGGTTCCCCATTGCTATGCCCACGTGTGCAGCTTCTGATGGCGGTGGCACAGGATTCTATTTCTCATTGCTTCTGTACAGCATTGTGGGCTATCGCCCTGCCCCTTTTAAAGAGGGTCGCTGCCTAGCCGTGCCAACCCTCTGCAGTGTGTGCCTGCGGTTCCTCCTCATGGCAGACGCACTTATAAATAGACATGAGTGTGGCGTGGCATGAGGGCAGCTGAAGGCTGCGCAGGGACAATTTGGTGTGCGCTGTGGACACTGGGTCGTGCGGGGGGGTTGGGCAGCATGTAACCCAGGAGAAGTGGCAGCGGAGTGTCATGCAGGCAGTGATTGTGCTTTGTTGGAGGTAGTGTGGTGCTTAGCTAAGGTATGCCATGCTAATGAGGGCTTTTCAGAAGTAAAAGTTGTTGGGAGGGGGGGGGGGCCCACTCTTGCCGGTATTGTGGCTTAATAGTGGGACCTGTGAACTTGAGATGCAGCCCAACATGTAGCCCCTCGCCTGCCCTATCCGTTGCTGTGTCGTTCCCATCACTTTCTTGAATTGCCCAGATTTTCACACATGAAAACCTTAGCGAGCATCGGCGAAATACAAAAATGCTCGGGTCGCCCATTGACTTCAATGGGGTTCGTTACTCGAAACGAACCCTCGAGCATCGCGATAATTTCGTCCCGAGTAACGAGCACCCGAGCATTTTGGTGCTCGCTCATCTCTACTCCTGAACCCACTCCAAATAAACTCTGAATGCACAGGATGTAAATTTACGCCCTGTGTCAATAGGGGGTTAAAGAACTGTAATCTGATTACTATACTTTAACCAGTCCCTTCTAACAGGTAATGTTCCTGATTATAAGAGAATGGCCAATGCTGTACCCATCCATAAGAAGGGTAGAGGAGAATATGCCAGGAACTACAAGTCAGTTAATTTGACATCCAAGTAGTTAAACTATTGGAAACTCTCCTGAAAAAGATGGTATTTGACCATTTAAAAACAAACAACAAGTCGGACCCTAAACAGCACGACTTTTCTAAGGGCAGATCGTATCAAACTAATCACATTGACTTCTTTGTCACAAAGTGGTGGATGTGAGGGGTGACGTGGATATCTGGATTTCAGTAAAGCCTCTGATCGAGTTCCACATAAAGAGCTTATAGATAAATTCTTGAAAACTGGACTCAACAATAAATGAATTCTAGCATGCCTGAGATATTAAGCATATATCCATCCAAAGACAGAGAAGTGGATAATATAAGGACATACTACATGGACCGTGGGGTCTTCTTCTGTTCGTGTGCTGCTCATCCTTACACATAGTGCAGACACTTTCCTCTAGAGTAAGTATAAGTTGTAAACCTGGATGACAAGCTAGAGTTACAGTAGCAATTTCCTACCGCAGACAAATAAAATGTGGTCCAGTATGTAAGTGCAAGGCAGCAGGGGTTGGACACCTAGGACTTTACAAGGACAAAGAGTATTGAAATGGAGTTTAATTTCACTTTTTCTTTCTATCTACCAAACCTGGAAACAATCTCAGGGTGCATTCACATGGGCGAGTTCCATCCGATTGGGATATGGACAGAATCCGCGCATGAAAATAATACATTGATTTTAATCTGTTTATTCACATGAGCGATTTTGAAAAATCACTGCATGTCCTATTCTTGGGCGATGGCAAGGAATGGCCCATTATTTCCTATTGGATATTTTCGTACAAAATTGCATTGCTCTTGCATGCCATGCGATTTACATGCAGCTACGATTTTTATCAATGAAACTATTATAAGCACTTCCAACCTTTTCAAGCGTATGAATAAGCCCTCAGACTGATTTAAATGGCTATAAAGCCTAATGAGGTCCCAGTGTGTGCTTTTCCCAGCAGGTTTGTTCCATTGTGCATTGTGCGTGCATTTGTGGACCTCCCATAGACTTCTATGGGGACCCTCCATGCACAAATACGCATGAAAATAGAGCAGGATCAATTTTTGTGCATGTGCAAGAAATGCATGCTCAAAGATAGAAAATGAGAACAAACCCATTGAAATCAAGGGGCTCAATTGTCTGTGTTTTGCGCATGCCGTTTTCGCGTGTGCAAATACATCCGTCTGAAGAAGCCCTAAGAGTGCGATATCAGTCTGAAGTTTTTTTTGGACCCCTATCGTACTTGTTTGTGTGAAGGCACCCTTAGGGTGCCTTCACACTTGCAATAAAATTGTGCGTTTTTTGAGTGATGAAGAGGGAGTGAAAACGCAGAATGTTTCCCCATGAAGCCTCCTTTTTATCGCATCGCTAAGCACGAAATTGTGCTTTACGTGTGATACGTTTTTAACATTAGAGACTCCTAGATAAAAACGTGTGATAAAATCAAAGTAAAGAAAAAGCATCGCTGGCGCTCAGACATCTCATGAGCAAAATTGTGATCGCCAGTATGAAGGAGCCCTTTAGGACCTTTCACACGGGACACAATAGCCTGGTTGTCGCTTGTCAGAATATATGCTGCTTCTAAGGGCTCCTTCCTTTGCACTGTGAATGGTGCTAGTATGGTCGCTGTTAACTGTGCTTTATGCGCTGCCCGGGACTCTTCACATCACCCCATGAAACACCTGTGCTGTGATGGAAAATGCTGTACAGCCGAATTAATCCCGGTGTTATTGATTTTCCCATAAAATTGCGCCGTTTATTGCGCAATTTTGTGGGAATCGGTTGCGCACCCCCATAGGCTCTTATGGTGCCTTTGGCGCACAAATGCACACAAAAATACAGCATGTTGCGTGATTTCTTTTGCGTGCGTGAAATGTGCGTGAAAAAGTGATAGTGTGAATTTACCCATTGAAAATAGTGGGTTCTATTCTCTGCACAGTGCGAAAAACGCGTTCGGGTGAATAAGCCCTAATGCTGCTGAGACATGAGTGTATTATGGCTGCATTTATGTGCATGTGCCTGACTTCCGATGACCTGACCTAAACTTCACGCTTCATAGATTCCCATGATGCTCGGAGTTTGAGTCAGGATAGCTTCAGTCAGTTCGGGGCACTCGTCTGTATTACAGTCACATAAATGCTGCAGTAAGGGCTCAAATATATGGGTGGGATTTTGTCCCGTGATTATCACAGACGCATAACGGTTTCATTTTCACCAGCGGTATTAACGAGCAAGAAAAGATGAGTCTTGCCCTATCTTTCTCGCACGTAGTTAATAGTATGGGCAAGAAAGAAAGGGCAGATCCTATCTCCCCGTTTTTTTTTCAAACTCGCACGGAATAGGGATAAGTTTGAAAAGCTGGTGAAGGGGAAGAAATTCCCCTCATTCAGGCGCAACTACGCACCGTGACGCTGAGTGTAGTTGCACTTATGCTGATCTGAAACAGCACTAAATTTGAGGCCCCTCTTTTAACTTTGCCTAGAGCCACAGTTTGTCTAAAACCAGGCCTGTTGACAGAAAAGTGTGCCCGTACCTGAACTTTAACATTTGGCTTGTTACGGTATATTTACCTCTGCAACTGCGAGCAGCTTCACATGGACGTATTTGCACACTTTTTTGCATGCACAAAATTGTGTGCGCAGAATGCAGCGAAGAGAAACCATTAATTTTAATGGAATCATTCACATTTCCTATTTTTGCATACTCTATTTTTCTGCATATTTGCACACTAAAGGGCCCCATAGAAGTCAATGGGCTTACGCAAATGTGTGCAATTCGTAAAGTTATGCGCAATATACAGTGCAAAACCATGCGGAAAAGAACAAATCTGGAACTCATTAAGCTAAATAGTCTTTTAAATCAGGGTAGGGGTGTGTCTTGCACCCATATGAGTACAGTAACATGTGCAAACACGTGCACACGTTGCGCTGAAACTTGCCTATTTGCGCATACGCTCTTCTGAAGCCGCACTGAGTTGCGAATTTGCACTTCAGTTTTCTGTGGATCTGCACACAGATTTAAGCCATGAGCAAATGTGTGTGCACATTTCCTAGATTCTGCACTCAGATTTCATATTCATGTGCCGAAAAATCCACACTGTATAGACTATGGCGCGGATTCCCATTCAAAGTAACGGGACACCTCAATGACACTGATTTGATGTGGAATCTATGCAGACTCTGCATCAAAACCGTGGCAAAATCTGCCATGTGAACATATCCTAAATTTCATGTTTGACTTTTGGCCCCATTCAAAGTTTTGCTATAGGTGATATGGGCCCGGTCTTTTATAGCTGTGCCCCTGCAGTGGATATAAAGAACTTGTCGATGAAAGGGGTCAGAGGAGGGTGTCAAGAATCATCCTAACAAACAGGCGGTGCACAGTCAAGTAAACTGCAGCTGAATGCAAAGTTGGTGTTTCAACTAATGTGTCTGCATACACAATTTCTCGATCCTTAGCGTGAATGGGCTATAACAGCAGATAATCAGTTCCAGTGCCATTGTTGTCTAGAGAAATAGACAAGACTCCGAGAAAAGAGCACAAAAAGATTGGATCACTGAGCAGTGACAAAAACATCTCCTGGTCAGATGAATCCAGATTTCTGTTGCCCCATGCTGATGGGAGGATCTGAATTTGGCACAAGCAGCATGAATCTCTGAACTATTCCTATCAGCTGGTAATAGTTCAAGCTGGTGGAGGTGGAGTAACGGTGTGGAAAATGCTTTCTTGTGCACACCCCGAGTCCTCTAATACCTGTGGATGGACCCACAACAAATTTTTGTAGTTCTTAATGCCAAAGGAGGCCCAATGTGCTACTAGATGGATATCACTAATGAGGTGGTCACTCAGTGTATCTTCTGAAGTGTGCCATTATCTTACCAATCTGCCATTAATGACGTATACTGAGAATAGGTTATCAATAGCTAGAAGGACAACCCCTTTAATCTGGGGCCTTACATTTTGCTTTGTGGTTGAAGCAGAAAGGCCAGCAGATGGAAGTGGCGGCAGGGCTGTTTTCTGGCCTCTTGGGGTCAGGGGGTGCTCAAGTTTCCCAGTGGCACTATCCAGTTCAGGTGTAGGGTAGTTTAGTACTGATCAGAGCAAGCATGGCATTCACTGCTACTAGAAACCTCTAGGCAAATGAGCAGTCGAGGGCCTTTCCCAGACCCTGGCCTTGCTTCTTACTGTCAAGAAGAGGAATCCACTCCATCTTGGTACAACTTAAGATCCAACTTTATTAGAACAACTAAACTTCTCATTTTATGTTTATGAGGATGGGAAACTTTAGGAGTGTTGTGATGGGCAGACAGTATCTAATTCCCTCCGGAGGAGATATCAGCTGCAACAAGCAGGGCATGTTTCTTTTGTTTTTGGTGCAACGCCCAAAAAAACTTTCTGTAGCACGTAAGGCCAGAGGCCTAGTTTTGTCACTGTGATGCCAACACTCTGTCTGGACCCTCGGGGTGGTATGCCAAAAAAATAAGTCGAGTCCAGCAATAGTTTAAAAAACTGGGAGTGCACAGATTCACTAACTTTTGGAATTTGAAATGCAACTTGATTTACAGTACGGTGGATAAGCACTTGAAAACAGATACACACAGATGCAGTACTAGGCAGACAATCGTACATGATGAAAAGATACAGAGAAATTGTTTTGATAAAGACCTGACTTCAATGCTCTCTCGTCTCCTTTCTTCCTGAACTGATTCGGTTAGACAATTTCCCCACTAACTGTTTTAGATGAAAGATTTGTTTGGATTTTAGTGAAGTATATATGAAGCAGAGGGACAAGTGGCTGAACGGCTAATCCTGGTTTTGAATTTACTAGCTAACTATGACTCACTGTTTGAAAATGATGGACCTCAGAAAGGTTTTTCTTTCCTCCGCTGTGGGTGCCAAGGGAGCGGGTTTGCACCTCGATCAACCTTGGAAGAAAAATGTGATGAACTGTGGCCTTGCTCCTGCATGTGTACCTCCTCCCTTCCAACACGGCTGACTGCAACCTCTCCTCTCTGACATCTGGCTGAGTCTGCCTAACCACTCACTGACTCCTCCTTTTATCCCCTCTGTTCCATTCACATACTTTCTGGACTCCTCCCTCTCTTGCATAGGGACTTTCATTGAGGTTTTACTGCCCTTGGTCTCTGCACCAGTAGAATTAAAGCTGACTGTCAGCCAATGAGAGACCAGCCAACATCAGTGTTAAGCTTAGAAGAGAAGGGGAGAAACAGGGTCTCTCCTACAGACGGCACCTTTTATATCCATGGACGGCATATAGACAGGTGTGACAGGACAATTGTTCTGTGAATGTTCTGTAGGACCCACTGGGCCACTACATTGACATAGCCTGGTCCCCGAGCTTACAAACGGAACTCAGGCTTCTTACACTTTCTAATGGTGCAAACTGGACCACTTCCGGAGTTAATAGTCCTTTTTATAGTATTACAGGGCATTACATAGCAACACTTGAAGCCTACCTTTTGTACTCACAACACTTGTGGCTCTCCCACCCAGGTCCTGAGGGCATCACAATGCTTAAATGTTACAAGAAAACAATAATCACAAGAAATAAAATGTGCAATTTTTAGACCATCCCGGTAACCTCTTTACATGGAGTTTTAGGTTATGCTTCTGATTATATAGAAAGAAAGCGGGAAAATAATTAGGTTGTGCTGTGCCCAATAACCGAAGAGATTAACTCAGAATATTCCCCTCCCGCATAGTAAAACTGTAATGTTATGTTTAAGGGAAAACTATCTTTTGAACCCTGAATAGTACAGTATAGAACAGAATCACAAGGCAGCTGCTCACAGTGCTATTTTCTTGATTTATTGCAAATTCTTGGCAACAAACCTAGGCAAAATGGTAACGTGTGCAGTTCTGTATAGATTTTCAGGTCCCCATTAAACCTTACTGAGGGGATTTTCTGTAATTTGCTCAATAAAGTTTTCATACTTGATGTAACATTAGTGCAATAAAGAGCTAGGAAAGTAAAATGTAGTAGAATATATGTTGGGTGAGATCATCACCATAAAATGGTAATGTTACTTTTCTTCTTTCAAAAATATTTGGTTTTTGCCTATTTTATCAAACCACCTCTTGCCATTAATACCATGAGCAGTCTGCAGTACTTCAAGCTGACCACTTTGCTGAATTTCACGGAACTATCATTAAAAAGGATTATCTCACCAGAGACATCCCTTTTAGGGCTCTTTCACACAAGCGTATGCGTTTTTACTTTCTCTCATCTACGCCGTAAATTCACATGAATGGACGAATTTTTACGATCATGGCAGAGATAATTAGCATTTTCTCATTCATTCACATGACCTTGAGTGATGTGTTTAGCGGAAAACAAATGCACCCTGGAAAACCTTCACTTGGTATAAATCCTTGGAATGCCTTGAAATGACTAAATAGAGGCACCTGTAAGCTTTTTGAAGCATTGGGCGCTGCTAAAATGCCTTTGCCTCACTTTTTTCTCCTAACTCCCATAGGAGTCTGTGGGAGCTGCCGCGCTATATCAGTCACACAATAGTTCTAGAACTATCTTTTTACCCACCATATATTTGCCACTGCTGTATTTCGATTGTGGACGTTCCATTTTCTACAGTGCAACGTTTTTACGTGCTGTATATTCACCTGTGTTAATGAATGCCTTGGAAACCAACGCCTCAGATGATCTCGTATATTGGTTGGCCGTAAAAACGTGCACTTGTGTGAATGAACCTTAAGAACAGAGCTACCTTGTTGAATAGTTGATTGTCGCAGGTCAAGTCCTTGATTGGATAATATAATATTGCATGGACATTTATGTAATACGTAGCTGTCTCAAGTGTCCCAGACTGGAGGCTGCTCTTATAGAGTGACCCTATGAATTGCCTCATAGAAGAGGCTCTAGACAGTGGAGAACTAAAATAGCAAAAACAGAAAATAGGTTTGTCAGCTCACTGTTATCCACATACGAATATAATTGACACTATGTCAATCTTACAAATCCCAGGAGAAGTACTGAGCTGGATCTCAGGTAAAGCTCATACAAGTCTATTGTATGTAAAGTTTATTGTAAAAAGTTGAAGTCTCTTTAAACACTTTAAAAAAATGGGGTGTACATCCTCATAAGGGCTCTTTCACATTGGAGCTGCGATTTTTGGCCACCTGCATCGCAGCCGAAAATCACATGAACGAGAGGCAGCCGAGACTAAGTCGTGGGAGCCCAGAATACCGTCAGCCAGGGGAGAGTTCAGCTCTGCTAAACTCCCTCCTCCTTCCCTCCCCCTCTCTGCCCCTTGCCAGCTGACAGCAAAGTAAGGGGCCGGAAGCTTAGCAGAGCTAGTGCGCTAAACTTCCTCCCTCCTAAGCTTATGAGAGCTGCCAGCAAGGGGAGAGGGAGAAACTTTAGCAACACAAGCCATTGCTAAACTCCCTGCCCCTTCCCTTTCCTGACAGCTCTCATAGGCTACTACAGGAGTCTATGGGAACATCCGGCGTGTCCTGGCTAAAGACGAGTCCTATCTTTTCTGTCCAGGCGTAAACTCGGCCGTCTGGAAAAATAATGCATACGGTTTGCATTCCGGACGGCCGATTTTACACACCGGAAAATCGCGCATCTGAACAAATGCATTGGAATCCGATGCTTTAGATGGTTGCGATTTTCAGCAGGCATTTTATTGCGGCAAAATCGCCGCAATAGAATGCTTGTGTGAAACTACTTCAAAGCACATGAAATGGAGTAGTTACTTCTAGCTATGAGTAAGAACCACACTGGGCTCAAAACACATAAAAAGTTTCATGTGCTCTCATAAGGCTGAACACCGCTATCAACAAAAAATGCTAGGATCAGCTAACAGACATCAACAGATGCCTCTCTGATGGAGCATGACCTGGTGCCATCACTCATTGATGGGAGCATTGCCACCATATTTTTTTTTTATCTTCCTAAGGAAGGGTATACTAGGGCAAGGTTGGAGAGTGGAGTTGCTCTTATCAGTATAGAAGCTCCCCTTAGATAGTGCTAGATCAGGAATTTAATATGGTCTCCAATTATTTATTGCATTTTAATCTTACTACTAAAAGGATTGTCCGAAATGTTTTGGTTTTTTTTAAAAACCATATTCTCCATGCAACAATATGACAAACTGCCATATACTTACCTCTCCTGACTCCCTGCATCTCCTGCACCACTGCTTGGTCCTCCGTGCTCAGTCGTTGTTTACAGGCTGCAGTAAGCCTATGTATGGAATGTCACGGGCTGATGCAGCTAATTACAGGGCTCAGTAATTGAGCACTGTACTCTGTCATTGGGGGCAGCAGCCTGTGATGTCCCATAAAAAAGCTGCCACAGTCTGTAAACATTAAAGAGTACCTGTACTTTTTTTCTTTAAGGCCTTAGTCAGACGGGCGTTTTTAGCCGCGATTTGCGCATGCACATGCGTCCGGCGATTTTTTAAAACCATTGCTTTGCAATGGTATCGGACACATGAGAGCTTTTTATGCGCTCGTCCGATAAATTATAGGACAGAAATCACAGATCGCACCTATCTGCGATCTGCGATTCCTGTTCTCTTCTCTATATGCGCTCAATGGGGCCGGCGGCAGCAGCGCCGACCCCATTGAGAACATATAGAAGACAAATCATTCTTCTCTGCCACAGCTGTAACAGCTGTGGCAGAGAAGAACGATGTTTGCCCATTGAATTCAATGGAGCGGCAATACAGCCGCTCCATTGAAAGCAATGGGCTGCCGGCGTGCGCGGGGTGAATTGTCGGGAAGGGGTTAAATATATAAGCCCTTCCCTGCAATTCATCCTAAAATGTGTTAAAATAAAAAAAAAATTGTATACTCACCTTTCCGCTGCAGCCGGAGTCCAGCCGCGGCCGCTGTCAGTTCTCCTGAACTGCTTCTTGGCACTATTCAGCCGGCGGGGTTTTAAAATCCCCGCCTGCTGAATGATCTGTCTCTGATTGGTCACAGCCCTGACCAATCAGAGGCTGAAAACACTCACACACCCATTCATGAATTCATGAATGGGTGAGTGACTGCTGCCTCTCAGCGCTGAGCCAATCAGGGGCAGGTCTGACTCACATCCATTCATGAATTCATGAATGGGTGTGAGTGAGGCATGCCTCTGATTGGCTCAGCGCTGAGCCAATCAGGGGGCAGGTCTGACTCACACCCCCTTCACACCCACTGCAGGAGGTGAGTATACAATTTTTTTTAAATTTTACACATTTTAGGATGAATTGCAGGTAAGGGCTTATATATTTAAGCCCTTACCGACAATTCATCCCGGGCTCGCCCGCAGCGCATTGCTTTCAATGGAGACGGCTGTATTGCCGTCTCCATTGAATGCAATGCGCTGGACAGCTCCGGCCCGTTTCTAATGAAACGCGGCTAGGAGCAGATTTTCGGGCGATTTGCGGGCGACTTGCGCGCACCAGTCACGCGATTTGCGGATGCGCATCCGTCATGCGATCCGCAAATCGCGCGAAAAAACGCCCGTCTGACTAAGGCCTAAATGTGCAGAATAGGAGATTCTAAACATTTTTGCAATAGGTTTTAATAACCTACTCTACACATTTATTTTAACAAAACCCCTATTCTACTATGCAACTAGGTGAAGACGGGTGTCAGTGCTCAAACCCAGAAGCTCCTGTGACCCAAGCAGTGTTTCTCCCTGCTGAGCTATCCAGCCTTCTGGACAGCTCCCCTGCTGGACCTTAGCCTGGTTTGCATACCGCTGATCCAGTTCCCTGTCTTGGCTCTGCCCTGCTCCTGATTGGACTTTCTATATATACCTGGCCCTTCCACTGCACTATTGGGAGATTATTGTGCCTCACAGCGCATAATCAAGCTCCACCACCTGCCTGCTCCTCTGCAACTGAACTGATACTAACCATGCACTGACCTCTGGCTTTCCCTGACTAGGCTACCTGCCTGCTCCTCTGTACTGCAACAACCTATGGCTTCCACTGACCACACTCTGCAACATAGGCTACAATACAAGAGGCTCCAACCCAGAACCAGACCATTACAACAGGGCTGAGAAATTCAATTTTTGAGCCATAGCAGGGTATTAGACAGGCTATGATGCTCAGTGCCTAATTTATCTGGCAGACCCAGAGGCTATATTCAAGCCTCCGGGTGCCACAGAGACCCATCGGGAGCCCCTGATCACATTATGGGGGGTCCGATGGTGACACAGGGGGCCTCCTCCCTCTGTCAGCCCTTTACATGCTGCAGTCACATGTAAAGTGTTAAACAGCGGACAACAGAAATTTTTTCCATTCTCCACCATAAGAGCTGGTGCCCAGCTATCATCTGACAGAGGGACCCCCCTCCCTCTGCCAGCCCTTTACACGCTGCAGTCACACAGACCGCGGCATGTAAAGGGTTAAACAGCAGAGATCAGAGGTGTTCTCCATTCTCCTCTTCAAGAGCTGGTGCCCAGCTATCTTCTGACAGCTGATCACCAGCTCTTCCTGCCACGGCGACCATCGGCCGGCTTCTGACAAGCCAATGGTCTCTGTGGCAATGTGTAAACAGTGCAGGATTTTAAGACAAAAAAATGGAAATTGCTAGCAGATCGGTAATACTTTGCGCTTCTTTTTTTAAAGTCCTGCACTGTTCTCTGTGCAGGCGGTGTCTGTGAAGAACACAATGCCCCAACTTATGGCATTGTGTTCTGCACGGTCCCATAGTGAAACATAGCCCAGAAATCTTCCAGGCTATGTCACTATGGGCAGTGGAGCTCGTCCCAGAAAATTCCCCGGAGTGCCACTGAAAGGGGTTAAGGGATGCAAACCCCCCTGCATAATATTAGTGCTGTTGGTTGCTAACTGATTGCACAGAAACAACACATTCAGGGGGAATAAAACAGGCCAAGAATAAATAAGGAAACTTTTTATGTCTTTCCCCTGTATGTTCAGATCTCTGCTTCCAGATTTATTGATCGTTCTGGCAGATCTCCAATTAGTATGCTGAAAGACATCACTGCCAATATAAGTCACCGCTAAATGCTAACAGTTAAAACTGCCATGCATACTATTTAATGTGCATATATATAATAAACCTTCAAATTAAATGCTTTTTTGTGCTTGTCATATTGGACAATCAAGTCAGATTGTGCTGTCATACAGATGTGATTTGACAGGTCAGGGAAAAGTCAATTGAAATCAAGCATATAATGTCAAACTAACAAGGCAATTAGCCCAAAGGTAGTATTCCAATGACAGCCCCTCAAGGTCTGACAATGTGAATAACAGAGAAACCCCGAGTGGTCTTCATCACAAGGAAAGGCAACAACAATCATCACAGCTGCAACAAACTGAAGGACAGGAAAAATATCTATGCATTAGTGCAGGGGTGTCAAACTCATTTCCACTGGGGGGCACATCAGCATTATGGTTGTCTTCAAAGGGCCGTTCATAAGGACTCATTGACATAGGTTTATTTGCGCTCTGTTTTATGCGTATGTCCTATTTTGATCGGTATTATGGACCAAAATTGCCCATTAAAGTCAATGGGATTTAATAAATTCATAGTGAACATACATGATGCCTACTTATTCACTGCATATTTATGCATGAAGGCAGAAAAAATTTATGGGACCCTCGTGTGTTTTTTTTTTGCACACATGAAAAACGCATGGAATATGGGCTCGCAAAAAAAAAAGCAAAAAAGGCAGCTGCACACTAGCATAAGCGCAAAACACTTGCTTCAGTGCAACATATTTACACTATGAAGGAGTTTTTGCGCAGGCACTGCTTGTTGACATGGTCGAGGGAATTACCTATGCCTTAATTTGAGCCCTTAGTGACCACCCGATAGTGTTTTTACGTCCTGCAGCTGTAGGACGTGTATGGTGAGAGATCACGCTGCGACCTCCCTTCATACAGTCTGACAAACAAACTGCGCAGCCGATTGGGGCTGTTAACCCTGTAAATACAGCGGCATTAAAATCCCCAAATGATGTTCTGAGGTTCCGTACGGCAGCCTCCATGATGAGATCGCAGGGAGCCGTGCAGGTGTCATGGCAGCCGGGGGCCTTCTGAAAGGCCTGAGGGCTGTCTTGGCAGTATTCCTATCAAGCCATCCCCATGGGGTGGTCTGATAGACTGCCTGTCAGATTGTAGTATGATGTAATGCTATGACATTACATCATACTGCAGGAGCGATCAAAGCATTGCAAGTTGTGGTCTCCTAGGAGGACTAAAAGAAAATGCAAAAATATAGCAATAAAGTTTTACTAATCATAAAAAAAGTAATAAAATTTAATAAAAAATCTTTTGCCATTTTTACAATAAAATAATCTAAATAATAAAACAAAAATACATATTTGGTATTGCTACGTCCGTAAAAGTCCAATCTATCAAAGTAACACATTATTCACTCCGCTCAATGATTGTCGTCCGAAAAAAAATAAAGAACGCTATAAATGCATTTTTTTTGTCACCCTGTCTCCAAAAAAGAATATAACAAAAAGCTATTAAAAAGTTTCATGTATTGAAAAATGGCACTAACGGAAACTACAGGACGTACCGCACAAAATGAGCCCTGTATGACTATTTCAATGGAAAAATAAAAAAGTTATTGTGCGCAGAAGATGGAGACAAAAAATAATTTTAAAAAATGAAATATCTTTAAAAAATATATACAAGTAGTACAGCAAAAAAATAAACTATATAATTTTTTTATCATAGCAGTCGGACTGAACCATAGAATAAAGTTATCAGGTCACTGTTTCAGTTTGTGCGGTGTAGAAACAAGGCTCACCGAAAGATGGCGGAATGTCATTTTTTTCCATTTCTCTCCACTTAGAATTTTTTTAAAGTTTTTCAGTACATTAAAAAGTACCACTAAAAATACAAGTCGTCCCACAGAAAAAAAGCCCTCATACAGTTAGATCGATGGATAAATAAAGGAGTTACGATCTTTTAAAAGGGGTGAGGAAAAAACGAAAATAGAAAAAACAAGCTTGGTCACTAAGGGGTTGAATTGCAATTAGGCCAAATTAGGCGCCGGTGTTTGCGGGTATGCACAGTCTCCTATGGTAACCTTTGGTGCACAAATGTGCACAAAAATAAAGCATTTCGCGTTTTTTTCCGCACAATTTTTTGACACAATAAAAACAGCATTCTTACTGTCTGGAGCATTATGAATAGGGAAATTCTGTAGAGGTGCAGAAAATGAAGGTTGGGTAGTGAAAAAGCAAGAAGCCAAAATGCCTTTGTTAAATTCTGCAGAGATAAGTTGTGGCTGGGAGAAATCATCATGGTGGTTAGGATCAGATTCAGCGTTTGAGCGTGCAAATATGGTCGTCTGAAGAAGCCCTTAGAGAAAAGTAGTAGTTAGCTGTAATAAAAATGAACACAGCTGGAGGTGCAAGACTTACAAGTAAGGCCTCTCTCACATGGCCGTAGGCATTTTTATGTGCGCCCACCAGCGCTGTAAAAACGCGGTAATGGGCGTTGTTCTGCAGATGGCACGGGCCCTGTCGCATGTACGCCGAGGCCGCAATGCCGTTGCCTCTCCTTCCCTCCCCCTCATCGACTCACCTTCTCTCTCCTTCCCTCCGGCTGTTTACAAAGGAAGTGAGCGAGATGTGGGTGGAGCAAAGCACACACCCACTCCCCGACCCTTGCCCACAGCCAGCAATGGAAGCGGCGTAGCGCTTCTGAACTTAGCTCCACCCCAGTCCTGCCCCCCCCCAATTGCAAACAGCCGGAAGGGAGGGGAGAAGAGGGAGGGAGTTTAGCAGTCAGGCTGCTAAACTCCCTCCCTTCTCCGGCCGCTCTCATTGGCTCCAATAGGAGCCCATGCAGCTGCCGACATATTCCGGCTGGTAAGATAGTACCAGGACTATCTTTTCGGTCTGGCATGAAAGCGCCCACCGCTATATTGGCCTGGTTGGGCGCTGTGACGCCACAGGAATACGGCCATGTGATCTGATGCATCTGTAGCATATATTGGCTGGCTGTGAAAATGGTGGGCCGATATACGCTCGTGTGAAAGAGCCCTAAGGGTAAAGTATAAGATTACAATCAAACAGATGTTTGTATCTCTACCTTCGATCACAATGTTGTTTTAGGTCCATCATTCTGTGCCAATTCATTTCATATGAACTCTTATTTTAGCAGTCAGAGCTTTGAATAGCAATACTTGTACAGAGGATAGGCACATAGCGCTACTGATGACTGGAAATACAGTAGGATCCATAGAAGCAGAATTCTGTTTTCTGGTCTAATGAAGATGCTGATCTGGTGCTGAAATGTGTAACAAATAGAGATGAGCAAACCTACTCGGCCACGCCCCTTTTTCGCCCGAGCGCCGCGATTTTCGAGTACTTCCGTACTCGGGTGAAAAGATTCGGGGTGCGCCGTGGGTGAGTGGGGGGTTGCAGCGGGGAGTGTGGGGGGGGGGGGGGGGGAAGAGAGAGAGGGCTCCCCCCTGTTCCCCGGTGCTAACCCCGCTCCGCCACGCCTCCCCCCGCCCCGCGGCGCCCCCAAATCTTTTCAGCCGAGTACGGAAGTACTCAAAAATCGCGGTGCTCGATTGAGTAATTACTCGAAACGAGTATGTTCGCTCATCTCTAGTAACAAATAAAGAATACTGCTTGCATGGATTTTGTCGATGGTCGCTAGTAGTAGTATGTGTTTTGTAGCATTAGGCCTCATGTCCACGGGGTTAAAATCCACAGCGTTTTTCCCGCACGTGGATCCGCGCCCCATAGGGATGCATTGGACACCTGCAGGTAGTTAAATACCTGCGGATGTCATTTTTCCCTTCAGGCGCGGTTCCGCGTGTGGGAAAAAAATGGACATGCTCCATTTTAGTGCGGGTCTCCCGCGGGGACGGCTCCCGCAGGCTTCTATTGAAGCCTATGGAAGCAGCCCATACCATAATTAAACTCACCTATCCTGGACACTGCAGGTCTCCCTTCCGTTGTGGCCAGATCTTCTTTCTTCGGCCCGGCGGAGTTCCTGGTGGCATCAAGATACACTAATACTATATGGTTCTCCAGTGAGTAAAGCAATTTTGTTATGAGGTTCATTTTGCCTGAATCATGGACAATATGAATCTGGGACAGGAAGACTGTTGCCCTCGTGGATGCTTATTTCTAAAATGCTGTAGCGTTTCAGAAAAAACAGACTTTGAAGTTTGACTCGGAGCTGACCTCCAACTAGTTTAAAGACTGACAGCACTCCCTATACGCACGCAGGGATAGAGCTGTCGGTTAACGGGCTGTTGGCAATAACAAGCCAGCACAGCCCGCCCCCATGACTTGGGACTCAGCTTTGAGTCAAACTTCAAAGTCTGTTTCTTATGAAATTCTGCAGCGTTTTAGAATAAAACATACCCAGGAACAATTGGCATAGCTGCCCCAGGTTCATGCTGCCTATCGCTCGGGCAGCATGGACCTGATGGTAGAATCCCTTTAAATAGATGATATTCTTAATGAGCTCATAAATCATCCTTATTGGTTTATGTTGTAGCTCCATTGCAGTAGAATAGTATAAAGAAAGAAGTGTAATATAACAATGATAACAGACAGATCAAAGACAACCTATGATGCCCGCTATAAGATGTGCATTTCCCTCTAAGGCCCCATGCACATAACCTTCTTTGAATTGTGCAAGCCGCAATCATCTTTCACACAGACGATCTGCGGCATTCCTCAACAATTCAAACCAATGGAGCATCTTCATGTCCGCTTACACAGACAGACAGTGACTGCGATTTTCCGCTCGCGGACAAAAATCACGGCTTGCTCCATTTTTGCGTGAATTCTGCGCGGACGGCTTCCATTGAAGTCAATGGAGGTCGTCTGACCCACGACCCTTCCGCAATTGACGTGGGAAAAGCAGGAGTTTTGAACAAAACATCTGTACTGCTCATGTCTAATGGCGAGCCGTGTGAACCATCCACAGTATAGATGAAGAAGCTTATTGACAGATACGTGTGGACGCCGGCCGGGCACAAGGTTGGATGCCGCATGTGGAATCCGACTCGTTCTTGTGCAGACGGCTTAAGGAAAGTCTATCACTTTTATTTGCAGTAAGGGAGCATTCTAACTTCCAGTAAACAATAGGGGCATAACTAGAAAAGGCTGGATTGCACAGCAAAAATTTAAGTAGGGCCCCCTGCAAACATAAACATTTTCCAGACTCGTGTAAAAGTAATGCCGGAGCCGATGCCTGGAAGGCAATAGGAGGAGGCAGGCATGACAGGGTTAATTGGGAATGAAGGGGTTAAATAAGTTCAGAAGTTACTGTAAAAGAGGAGGGGAGGGAAGAAGAGGTGGAGAATGCAGGAATAGGTCACGTGTCCTGGCAGTTGGAGCCATCTTTCAGAGAGAAAAGACGGAGATCCTGGAAGAAGAGTGAAGAGTCCCACCCGCCCACCCTTCTATTTGGAGGGTTACATTTATTGTCATGGCAGAGTAAAAGGGGGGGGGGTCCTGTGGAGTCAGCGGATTGGGTTGGGGGGTGAAGGCAGGGGCTAGAGAGCTACCTTCCCCCTTTCAACCTCTTTTTTTGGTTAGAAGTGTGAGTTGGTGGATCTGTCATCTCGTAGTTTTGACAGGGCGGTGCCCTCCCAAGAGGGATGGAGTCGCTAGCCTGTGTAGGGCTAGTGGGCCTCGGTGTCGGGAGGAAGGCGACTAGAGGCCAAGTGGTGAGTGTGGGTCTCCCGAGCCAGGTTGTTGTTGACGGGGGGGGGGTTGTTGGGAAATAGTCTCCCGAATCGGGGGGGGGGGGGCGGCGGGAGGCAGTACCAAAATATTTCCCGGGTTGTGAGGAGACAGATTCGTTTTTGGGGCTCATAGGACCTCCCCTGGGGTTGTTATCTGTAATGTTGTAGTTTGGTATTTTTCAATAAATGGCTACTGTGGCCAATTTAATCCAAAAATGGTTTGTTGCGTGTTATTGGTAAGGGAAGGGGTTGCATGGGGTCACAGCGTGAATGAGTCCATTATACCCTTGTCAAGTTCAAGTAAAGCACACTTTCCTGCTAAGTTGCATTAAGAAATATATGCATACAATCTCACTAAGTGTGCCTTTACCCTTACAGGCTTAGAATAGTGCCACAAACAGCTAAGCATTGATATGTTACTGCAGAACAGACCCCAAAATGATATTGATATATCATGATGTATACATCATATATAATGATATATACAAGTATATACACACGCAGGAAAAATTTGGGCACATTTGCACACTAGGAGCCCCAGAGAAGTCTATGGGAGGGGGACTAATGATCACTCAATATGAGTCCAAATTCGCAATATGCTGCTAAATTTAGTGAAAAAAAAAGAACACATCTGCACCTCATTAGGCTAAACAGCTTTTTAAATCATGGTGGAGGTCTGTTGCATATACATCTGAACAGGCCCTGCGTGTGCAAAAAGTACAGCTCTATGCACCAATATGCGCGCAAATCTACCTAATCGAATACATTGCGCATACGGTTGTCTGGGGCTTGAATACTCCATCTGTTCAAATCCGCACGTCTTTACTTCAAAACCACAAGATTAAATTCCACAGTGGAAAAACTTTCTGCTGCAGAATTGATGGCTTATTTACACGAGTGTATATCGGCCGGCGTTTTCGGCCAGCCGATATATGCTTCCATATATGTCCCCCCCCTTCACTCCCCCTCACGGGCTCTCTGCCTCTCTCCACCACTCCGGCGTGTGCAATGGGAGGAGGTGGACCTAAGCTCCGTTCTGTCCCGCCCACTCCCATTGCTGGCTGTGGCGAGGATGCTGGAGCTTAGTTCCTCCCTCCTGTCCCCCCCCCCCCCCCCTCCAAATGCAAATAGCCGGAGGGGAGGAGAAAGGCAGAGAGCCGGTAAGGGCGAGGGAAGAGGGGGCCTGTTCTGATGGAAGCGTATATCGGCCGGCCGTGAAAACGCCGACCGATATATGCTTGTGTAAATAAGACCTAAGGCTGTTTGCGGAATTGTTGTTATGGTTTTCTAACATACGGGGGATGTAATTCTACAAGTCTGCAGAATAAAACGCAATACGTTTTGCGGAACACGTTCTGCAATTAGAAATGTAACAAAATCTGCACTAATTGACGAAATTAACAATTCTGTCCCGTGTGAAAGTTCCCTTAGAAACCCAGATTGCGCTGGGATCTCGCGCTATAACATATTTTCTGGCTTGATTTATTCCATCAGTGTTACTCACTTCACTTTGTAATTAGCAAAAATGTAGAAAACACATGTTAGCAGAGCTGAGATTACACCATCTGCAATGATCTTTGATTTTTCCCTTACATTTTTAATTTGCATCTTGGGATATGGCTAAAGTCCTTACTTCAATAATCAACGAACATTGTTTACTGGAGAGGGAAAGTAATTGCTCTTTTTCGCCTATTGAATTTTCGGCATAAACATCATGGGCTTGCATACATATTTACTGGTTATCTGTATGAAGAGTGAATACGTGCGGCACAAAGAGGTGAAAAGGAAATTACTGCCTAATTATACAGAATAACCTGTCTGGACTGGATAAAAAACTTCAAACAAAAACCCCTCGGGGACCTTTCACAGAGGCAGAATAATTCCACCAAGAAGCAGCAGAATTTGCTGCTGCGAAATTCTGCACCAAAATCCATAGGGCTAACAGCGGATTTTGATGCAGAATTGCAGGCTGATTTAAGCCATTTTCTTTCCACATCAAAATCTGTATGGAGCCTTGAGGATTTTGATGCAGAATTTGCTGCAACTTGCAGTATGGAATGCAAAAAATTGCACGCTTATGAAAGGTTCCTCATGTGTAAGAAAAAGTGTAGACAAGAAACTGGAGGTGCTCTCCATAGTGACCAATCAGATAACATGTTTCATGTTCTAACCAGTGTTAGAATAATGAAAGCTGCAATGTGATTGGTTGCTGTATCCTGAACTTCCTGGTTTTGTCTGGAGTAGTTTTTGAACTCTATCAGGACCAAGAGTCATTAAAGTGTTTTCAATGAATACATTCTAAATAGAGATGAGCGAGCATACTCGCTAAGTGCAATTGCTCGAGCGAGCATTGCCCTTAGCGAGTACCTGCCCGCTCGAGAGAAAAGGCTCGACTGCTGGCGCGGGTGACAGGTGAGTTGCGGCAGTGAGCAGGAGGAGCGGGTGGGGGGTGGAGAGGGAGAGAGAGATCTCCCCTCCGTTCCTTCCCGCTTTCCCCCCCGCCGCTCCCCGCCCGCCGGCAGCTGAACCTTTTCTCTCAAGCGGGCAGGTACTCGCTAAGGGCAATGCTCGCTCGAGTAATTGCCCTTAGCGAGTATGCTTACTCATCACTATTCTAAAGTTGATTTTTTTAAATTTTATAGCGTACTAATACTTTTAGTTTTTTCCTTTTGTGTGGCAAATTCAAGCCTTTCTTATCGTATCAATATAGAAACATTATCTTTCCGATTTACAGGGAAAATAGACACAAAATTGGAAAAAACTCCAACGTTCCTCAGTTCTTTCCACTCGTACTCTAATGTAGTGGGTATAACCAATAAAATTTAACACACAAAACAGTTCTCTACTTCTACTGAGTATAAAGTTCCCAGATATATGCATGCCACGAGATGATTGGTGCCATAATCACTCCTCTATTAACGTTCTAAGCCTGTCTCCCTTACCTGACATCTATAGGGCATCTGTACATGGCGGTAAAGCAGTTGGGTGAAAAGTTTTTTGATTAGGTTTAAGAGCAAATAGGAAAAAAGCAACAAGTGCATAAATGGAGAACCGGGATTATTTTTAGTGGATTTTGGGAGCCTGCATCATGTGGGCATGTGCTGGCATGGGGCAGGGGCATTCTGATAAAGCATCAATTTTACCCAGAAAACATGATAAATGTGTCACCAGGGAAGGAGCTTTGATAATTGTTTAATGATTTTTGATTTTGTAGTAGGGAGCTAAATAATCACTGTTAATTATAGAAACCTGGCATTTACATTTAGTGACAAATTTGCCATTTTGGTAACAAGCACATAATTATTTCCCCATAATTATTTCACTTCTTTGGATGGATGCATAGACCCAGCAAACACATTGGAGCTGCTCAAAGATGTCCAGTAGCATTTGTGAGCAATGCCAATGTGTTTGCTGTGTCTATGCATCCATCCAAATAGCTTGACTAGAGAGAAGCCACGGAAAAGGCTGTACCCCCTGTATCCAGCAGAGGCTTCCAGCTCCAGGGTGCTGTTTGCTCCTACGAGACCCGCATTGTTTTGGCATAAAAAGCCAAAGGTATTGTTTCATGAGGCCAATATTGCAAGAATGATCAATGGAAGCAGCAACTGTCAGCAATTGTAAATAGGAGTTGTTCAATCTTCCAAGCGACAGCCTTTTTGCAGTAGGTAGGCGGCCGGAAGAGATCTGCTAAAGGTACCTTAAGTGTAGTTGTGTGTATACCTTGCACAACCGGTCCTGGTGAAAGCATATCAATTATTAGACACTTATCACTACACAATATTGTGCCTTTGCTTTTTCCCTCCTTCTTTCCCTGGATTTTTAGTGGTTTGCTTCAGCCTATTTAACTTCTTTGTCACATTAGTAAAGTCAACAGCCTGATCCGGAGAGTTGCAATGTTCTATTAAAAGAAGTCAGCCATCAAAATGCCTACTTAAATGTACAGATTATAGACTCAAAGTGCTTAAGGATAGTTTCGCACATAGTGTCTTTGGAAAAATTCCAGTTTTTGTGGCATTTTTTTAAAGTTTTTGGAGCCAAAGCCAGAAATGGATTCAATTTCTGGGAATGGAAAATATAAAGAAATAACTTCTATTTCTCCTTTCTGCTGGATCCACTTCCGGCATTGGCTCAAAAATCTGCAGAGGTGTTAGATTATCACTGATCATATCTTTCATGCAGTCCCAAAAATCATTGTTGGTTTGCCGCTGCATCGTTCGGTGTAAACAGGCAGTCATTCATGAATAACTGCCTGTTTACTGTGAATGGAAGCGGGTGGCCAGAGGGTTCTCCGAAAAACTCCGCTCCATTCACTGACCAATTATTGCTCCTGTTTGAAAGCACATGATCGATGATTGCTGGATTGGCTGTTGAGTGCTGAAGTGCCCAATAGTTGTCCCATGTAGAAGGACCTTAAGTCGTTGCTAGAAACAGTCCTAGATCTGGAGCTAGATCAGTGAAAATACTGCACAAGGATTGGACTTTCCATCCTCCTGCATCAAGGCTCCTTTAGAATGTTTTGAACATCTAGAAAAAGGATTGTCCAGAGACGAAAAGGTGAGTGTTATCATGATTCCTGTGCCATGCCAACAGTAAAGCTTTTTGAGACCATTCATTTGTGGGGTTGCTTTTTATCCAAGAGAATGGGCTCACTCTAAATTTGCCTAAGAACACTGCTATGAATAAAGTAGATCTAAACATCCTCAAAGAGCAACTTCTCCCAACCATCCAAGATCAAGTTGGTGATGAACAATACTTTTTACAGCATGACGGAGCACCATGTCTCAAGGCAAGAGTGATAACTGAGTGACTTGGTGAACAAAACATTGAAAGTTTGGGTCCATGGCCAGAAAACTCACTAGACCTCAATCCCTTTGAGAACTTGTGGTCAATCCTCAAAAAGCAAATGGACAAACAAAAACACAGAAATTTTGAACAACCCCAAGCACTGATTAGGCAAGAATGGATTTCCATCAGTCAGGATTTGGCCCAAAAACTGATATCCAGCATACCAGGGCAAATTGCAGAAGTCTTGGAAAGAAACAGTCAACATTGTAAATTTTGAGTCTTTGCCTAGACTTGATATATTTGTCACTAAATATTGAAAAACTTATGAAATACTTATTATTGAACTTCAGTAACCATAGAAACATCTGAGTCTAAGATTTTAAAAAACTGAAACAGCAAACTTTGTGGAAAACAATATTTTTTGTGTCAGTTTCAAAACTTTTGGCCACCACTGTACTGGCATTGGGAGTAATGGTTGCCTGAAAATTATGGTAACATCAGTTGCTCTAGCTACTGTTGGGATCATACTGGCTCTTATAGGTGTAAAAGGGATAACATTCATCATCAAACCCAAAATGACTCTCCAGCTGAACTTAAATGATAATAATCTACATTTTTTTAACTGTAGTATAAAAACCTTTACAAATCCTTTAAAAGCCTTTAATTTTAGTAAAAATTTGTTTCCCATGATGCGGAAAAGCTGGTGATGCATATTATCACTGCTGTATATATAAGTGACTGTATTGTAGCAGACACCTTTAATTTAAATATGTGCATTAAAGCCAATAATCCTTTTATTGTGTTACATTCTGTCCTTTGTGTTACCCGTGACATTGTCTTTTTGGCAGCCAAGTCCCCCAAGAGTTCTTAATATCAAAGAGACACGAAGTGCATGTTTGTCGGATTGTAAAGTCCTCACGATTGAGAGTGGGGCATGCAACACTTTCATAAATTATCTGACACTTCATTTGCATTTGAACTGAATTATACCTTGTTGTGTTCATTATTAGATGAAAGATTAAAGTCACCCATCACATCTTGATAAATTTCAAAAGTAAAATGTAGAAAATATGCCTTGATCATTAACTTACAGCTTGTTCTCTGAAAGTAATGAAACCAATTAAATACATGCAGACAGATATTCACTCGATGTTAAGGTTTTTTTTTTTTGTAGGGGGGGGGGGGTGCATTCATTATAACAAGAGATTTAGCCTCAATCCAATATCTTCTCAACATGTTCTTTAAACTGTTCTACTAGTATTTCTGTATTTCAATCTATCCACTATAAGGGCCTTGTGCCTGAGCAGGTTCTTCACAGGGATTGTCCGAATAAAGCAAAATTGGTGACAGTAGTGGGAATGGGAATGAATGAAAAAAAAATGCTCCCATCACAGACTGCCCGCTGCTCCCCTGCCACTGCTCCAGTCTTCTCGGACAGTGTGTATTTACATTGGCTACAGCAATGACATGGGTGTTTACCCACATCACCATCGCAGACAATGTCAGAGCCCGAAACAGGACTAGCACACCTGCCAGACCCGTCAAGAGAGCAGACCAACAGATTTAGAGCAAGAGGACAAGCTTAGGCTGAATGGCATGTAAAATATGGGGGTTACTGGGTCTCTAAATGTCAGAAACAATACAACAAACAATAGTAATAATGTAGAAGACACCTGACTGGATCTGCCAATAAACGAAGTACTGGCCCCGAAAAGGGCAACCCCACAACTGGACCTATATAGATTTCCTGTCTGTCCCTAGGTGTGATATGGACATGAAAATAGACAAGGATAGGGCTGGGCAGGATAGGCAAATAGACAACCCAAGGACAGGGTAAAAGAGTAACAATGTAAAGAACCAAAGAGAGAACAAACATAGTACAAAGTCCAAACTGCATAAGTGGAAGGTACAACAAAGTACGCAATAACTAAAAGATAAAGCACACCCTTGCAATGAGCAGGACCAGTGTCCAAATGTATAACCGTCATCCTTAACAAAGAGGAGTCGGATTAAATACCCAAAAGAAGCCACTGATAGGCTGACTGAGAAAACAGGTGAGCCTATCAGCTTCAAAACAAAAGGGGTATGCTTCTCCTTGGACATCCAGCATTGAATGACACTGCACATGTGCAGCAAGCGCATCACGCTATCCGACACTGCCATCGTGACATCACACCTGACCTTTCCAGTCATCTGATCCCCATCAGTGCCAATAGCTCCGTGACAAGAATGTCACCAGTGTTGCCCTTTGACCATGCCTTACCTGACTAACTATAGGCCTATGTGACTAGATATGCAATATCACTGGGACATGAAGACCCCTCACTGGAGCACCGAATGGGCGCATTGTCAGTTCAGAATGTCAGTTTATAAAATAAGATTTGCTGCACAGGGTCGGTTTTGGGCACAGTTTTTAAAAATATATTTATTAATGATCAGGTAGAAGGATTGCGCAGTAAAATAACAATATTTGCAGATGATACAAAGCTATGTAAAGTAATTAACACAATAGCAGACAGCATGCTGTTTCAAGAGTATCTGGATAAGCTGGAGGCTTTGGCAGAAAAGTGGCAACTGAGGTTTAACACTGATAAATGTAAGGTTCTGCACATGGGCAGAGGAAATACATGTCACCATTGCACACTAAATTGGAAACCACTGGGTAACACTGACATGAAAAAGAACTTGGGGATCTTAGTTAACTGTAAACTTTACTAGAGCAACTAGTGTCAGGCAGCTGCTGCCAAAGCAATTAGGATCATGGGGGCATCAAAAGAGTTCTAGGGACACTTGATGAGAGCATTGTTCTTCCTCTTTACAAGCCATTGGTCAGACCATACATAAAATATTGGGGACAGTTTTAGGCACCAGAACTCAAGAAGGACATATCAAAGCTTGAGCGGGCACAAAGCCAGGCAATTGAGTTCATCTTGTCCATTATGTCCATTGAGAATCATCTTTCTACTGTCCAAACCTTGATTTTGCAAAAGAGGCAAAACCTTGAATTCTTTTTAGGATTATATCATTTATCATCAGGTCTTCCATACTAAACTCCAATTAACTTCTGTGATGTATTCAAAAACATTTTTATCCACCAAAAGATGACAATCCTAATGTCTCAAGCAAATGGATTTTCTCTCCAAACTTTCACTTCAAATTTAAGGAATACGAAGATAAGGTTAATGCATATAAATCAATGGTAATTAAAGGGGGTTGTAGAGCTGAAAACAATTGCATAGTTGAAAAAAAAAAATCATAGAGTGAGAAAAAAAAAATTTCAGAGAAGAGTGTGCTGATATATTGCTACTGTTGGGGTAGGTTATAGAATGAAGGTGCTTCCTACTACAGCTCTGCAGCAGAGAGATCCAACATCACTTTGTGCACATAAGGTTTTCATGGTAATGCTCCATTTAATATATGTCCTTCAAACATTCAATAGCTTAAATTGGTGGTACCTATTCTGTTCTCTACTATACCTCTCATTAGTTGCATAGCTTTTAGAAGTTGGAGAACTAACAATTGA
This sequence comes from Eleutherodactylus coqui, assembly GCF_035609145.1. NCBI lineage: Eukaryota > Metazoa > Chordata > Amphibia > Anura > Eleutherodactylidae > Eleutherodactylus > Eleutherodactylus coqui. The sequence goes on from NC_089844.1 coordinate 114,342,274, forward strand.
ATACAGGACCTTGTACTTGAGGGGACCAAAAGGCCCCCCTATAACATAAAGATGTAGCAAAATGTATCTGAATACGATAACTTGTTGCAACAACTTATCTTGTTTAACATAACAAAAGCTATTGAAAATGCAAGAAAAAGTTCTATTCCATATTGTATTTAACATGTTAAGTGCAAAGTTAAGTCTTTCTACAAAGACACCAGTATTATAAATGGTACCCTATAAGTGGGGACCTGTTAAAGATTCTGTATTGGGGTTCAGGAACTTTGAGTTACTAATTACTGCCATCCACCAAATATATGCCTTTTCATCTACCTAAATAAAACTAAACACCGCTCCTACTGTTCAAGGTGCCCATGAAGTTGCCTTGTCCATAGGACTCCTGTGTATATTCATCATGAAGATTGTAGTTAATCTCATATAACAGCCATTTTTGTTGCCAATTATTATATTATGTTCCACTATCTTGTGAGAAGGTTAGTTTTTCAAATATTCTCACGATCTAACTAGGCAATGTTTGTAATAATCTGTTTGTGAAGTTGGCCTACTGTATGTGTTACAACTTTTACAGTTATATTTTCTTTCACTGATTCTAAAGGTAGTAACAAAAGCTGCTTTTTCCACTCCACCAAGCAGTGCAAAGTTATTATCCGCTTCGTACAAAATGTCTTATCTTAATCTTTCCTAACGCAATAAAATTTTCTAAAGTTTCAGAACATTCCTTAGCCAGTAATTCAACAGTCTGAGATAGCCGATTAATAGGAACCTGAAAACTCTACTCGAGTCAATTGTGTATTTATTTATTATCACACATATGAATGTAGAGCCATGACAGACGCTTCATCTGTAAGCAAAAAAATAGAAGTAAGAAAATCGAATGAGGGAAATTTATTAAAACTGCTACAAAGGAAAAATGAGTTGTCTGTAGCTTAAAGATGACTTCTTTAATGCTTAAATGGGCCTCTGCCAAATAAGAGCTGGGATTGTGTTGGGTGAGTGGTAATAGCTCCACTTTTTCTTTTTTATTGGTAAATTTCCTGTAATGTATTTTCAGTTTGAGAAAAATGCAGTTCCAAAAAGTAATTCAACCCTTTATGCATAATTTAAATGAATTTGAGTCTCCAAGTCTCGATAAATTACATCCTGAAGGAAGCAGCAGAGGTAATTGCTGAACCACTCACCATAATCTTTGAAAATTTCTGGATAACAGAAGTCCCTGAAGATTGGAGATGGACAAATGTTGTCCCTACTTTCAAAAAAGGGAAGAAGGTGGATCCAGGAAACTACAGGCCTGTGAGTCTGTCCTCTATACCGGGAAAGATCTTTGAATAAATTAACAAACAGCATGTATGAATGAGAATGGAGTAATTAACCTGAGTCAGCATGGGTTTGTAACAAGCAAGTCATGCCAGACAAATCTAATTTCCTTCTGTGACAGAATCACCGACTGGATTGATCAGGGGAATGCAGTAGTTATGGTATACCTTTACTTTAGTAAAGCTTTTGACAAAGTATCGCATACTATACTTATTGAAAAAATGACCAAATATGGTATTGACAAGACAACTGTTAGGTGAATTCACAACCGGCTGAGTGATTGTACTCAGGGTGGTCATAAATGGCTGCAAATACTATGGATAGGGAATAACTTAATGTCATTGGAATACCCCTTTAAGTATATGTACACAGGTATAGCTGTAGTGTAGTCAAATAGTGTGTAGTTAAGGCCACTTGCCCATCTCTTCCTAATAATCTACTCTTCTCTGCTTTTTTTATTGCTAAATTACTGACAAATAAAGATGTTTTCACTCCTTCAATAGTTGCCTATGAAATGATTGTTTGGTCAATGGCGGTTTTCCGCAGCTTCCACATTCACGTTGACACTTGGCTCACTTGAGCATTCATGTGTTTCTAGAGGTAAACCACAGCTCTGGTGCTTTATCTCCGAGGGAACAAAAGGATCAGCTGTTGAAACTCAACATCCCTGTTCTAAATTTCCCCCAACATCCTCTATCGGGAAAAGTTGAGTGGCCCCCCCATTCACAATATAGAGATGTTTGGCATCCTCACCAGCAGGTTATAAACACTAATAGGTATGTTAGTCTTTGCACCTATTAATGACTGTCAGTATCTTGCTTTAAGTTTTGTTTCATAATGAATTGTCCATATCGTCCAAATGCCAGGATTGTAATCATATAATAATGATCATTTTTCCTTAGTCTATAGCAGATGTATTTTTAATTTGTGTTTATTTTAGTGAACATATTTTATATCATGATTCTTTGTGGATAAGGCTGGATGTCCACTGGCAAGGTGTCATTGTGAGATCCGCTGCGGTAAATTGCACACAGAGCTCGCATGGCACGCTTTTCAGAGGACAACTTTGAAAAGCGCAGTCTACTGGACACGAGCGGAAAATCATAGCAATTTTCTGCTCGCGTGATTAAAATCGCCACGTGATTTGCCGTGGTTCCCCGTGGTGAGTCTATCATTTATATAGGCTTATCGCAGGGACCTTTTAGTGCTCTCCCCTCTTCCCCCACAGTGGATTATCGCTAGCAATACTCCAGCGTCGCCGTGGACAGGTGGTATTAGTCTTATTAGCCTTTCATATGTGGTTTGCTCCCATTTGTACAACTTTTTTCAAGCTCCATAAATTGTATGGGGGCTGTGAACTATTTTCAATTTCAGTTTCAAACTCTCATTTGATCTTGATCATTCCAAAAAATTAACATAGCTGTTTAAAGTCATATAGGTGGCTTAAAAATATACAGCTTTGTGCATATTTTATGTTAATATTTCACTGGAAAAAAAAATATCCGAAATTGCAGTTCTCTTGTAGACTGCAGCAGGTCTACAACAGGGTTTGAATTGTTTACAGGAACAATCCCACTTTTGCCAATACTTTACTAGAATGGAAAACTGCACCAAAACTGCACTACTGTATATAAATTGTTGATCTGTGTAGAAAAATTGTCATTCTATTCACCATGATTCAGTGTTGTTACACAATAAAACATGAAAGAGTCTAAGGCCTCTTTCACATGGGCATTGCGATTTTCGTCTGCCACCATCGCGGCCCGAAAATCGCATGAACGAGAAAAAGCCGTGACCAATCTCACGTTTTTGTGTCCATTCAGATGGCCAGTTGTGATGCTTAACTCTTTCCCCTTCCCTTTGCCAGCTGATCGCATAGAAGCCTATGGGAGCTGACGGGCAAAGGGAGGGAGGTGGAAGGGAGGTTAGCAGCACGAGCCGTTGCTAAAGTCCTTCCCCCTTTCTCCCCCTCCCCTTGCCGGTCACTCCCATAGGCTTCTATGGGAGCTGCCAGCTGATTGCAGCCAAAACATAGGGCAAGACCTATCTTTTCCAGCTGAGCGTAAAAGTGTCTGGAATTCACAGTGTATGTACTATCTTTTCTGGCCAGACGATTTTATGTGCCGGAAAATCGCCCATCTAAACGAATGCTTCAGATGGCCATGATTTTTGGACAACGTTTAATTGTGGCAAAATATCCGTGCTAAAACGTTCGTGTGAATAAGGCCTAAGGGTATGAATACTTTTTAAAGTCATTTTACATAGAAATCAATTTATATAGTTTCTTCATTAAACAAACTGCTCTGTATAAATGCCAACACCCAACTCTGCAACACCCAAGGGCTCCATTTTAATTAAGAGAAAGATAAATGTGCTTTATTCCCATATAGAATCATTTGAAGGAGTCTAATCTATGCATTTCCATCTGCACATGAAAGAGTTAATATGGCTACAGTGGCATAATACATATTGAACATTAATGGACAAGAACTTAAGTGATTCATAATAAAAAACCTTTCTGTGTTGAAATGGTACTGATGCGTTAACCAGTCCATTCATTTCAATCTGGTTGTATTAATACTGGAGGATGAAAAATAGCTTTACTGTGCAGGTCACTGAGGCAGTTCAAGGTAACTCGGCTTTCAAGGTAACGTGTATAGGCAGCAGCTCCGCTGTTGTGGGCAGTGGATGAGTTAACAGGTAATCATTTTCTTGCATTTTCGATGAATTCTTAGACTTCCACTAACACGATCGTAAAAAAATGTGACTCTGTGGAATAGCGTCTTTGAACCCTTGCAGGTGTTTCCTTTAATTCACACGACTAACAGGAAGATGATCAGTAAAGCTTTTCTTTACTCGGATACCAGATGTTCTAATTTTACCTCTCAATACCAGGCTGCGGTATATTATTCTCTAAATCCCAATGGATTAAATGATTTTGTTTTGCTACTGTATAATACAATGGAAACATTTGTACTGTGATAATCTTCTGAACGTTATACTGTTACAATCTGAGATTAATATTATAATCAGCTTTAATCAGTTCTCCGAGTAGTTAAGTAGCTTTAATGTTTTTTAAATGCCATAGTCTTCTCTGTCAGTGATATCCAAGTCTGTAAATTAGTCTTTGATTGTTTTTTCATTTTTAAGACATGGGTGGCTTTTTGCAATGTTTCTTACAGCTGATGCTGCCATAAATATAAAAAGGCAAAATCTGCTAGTGGAATCTGAATATAGTCAAAGGAAGAGAATGGGTTTATATTTTAATCCATGGTGATTTAAGGTAAGACTCTGGAGTGTAAAAAAAGGGGGGTTAATACCTGTTGGTTGACTGTCCTGCTGAGGCTCCAACGATGTGTCCTGCTTGGACCTGTCTCTGATAGAAAGCTGAAAGTGATGTGTACATCTTGTTCAGCTTCTCTTCTAACCGGTATAGAGTTGTTAAAGAGCTGCTCTACAGTCAAACTACTGACGACCACTTGTCAGTTAGTATGTGAGTGCTTCTGATGCTCCGTGTATGGTGATGTCATCGCTACGCTCCCTGGTGATGTTATCGAAGGTCCTACAACATATATAAAACACAGAGTCTGACCGACAGAAGAACAACACAGTTAGGGCTCTTGAAAATGGGAGGACAAAAATAACAAAATGAGAATACAATTAAGCCGTTATTATCTCAGACACAACTCAGTGGTCCTGACAGAAGACACTGACCTATCGTCACCTCAGAGATTCGGTGGGCTGAAGGACCCGCGGTGACATCACTGTTGTGGGAGGAGCAATTGTGCAGTTTGGTAGAAAGTACTGTATACTGAATAAGCTGACAGCAGCTAGCTGAGCTGTGTGTGTGATGTGTGTGAATCAGGATGTAGCAGAGCTGTGTGTATCATGTGCTGTGTGTGTCATGTATGGGAATCAGGATGGATGTAGCAGAGCTGTGTGTCGTGCTGTGTGTGATGTGTGGGGTCAGGATAGATGTAGTAGAGCTGTGTGGGATTTGTGTGGGGATCATAATGGATGTACCATGCAGCACAGCTGTGTGGCGCATTGTGCCACCAGAAACACTGATACTATAATTTCCTAATAATTACTAGTGCTATTCTGAACTGTAACATGTCTTGTTTTCCTACAGTGAAATGCAGGTGCATCCGGCAGTATTGACAGGAGAGCAGATGAAACTCACGTTTTCTTGCATCGCTTATCAGTTTCACATTTGCTTAACAGAGGCAACACACTTGAATAGTTACTTTACTGGTGATGGTTGTAACACTCTTCTCCCTTTTTCTCTGAGTTACTGGACCATGTTCTACTTGTGGCTATTGCTGTTTCTCTCACATCACAATTATTTTCTCTCTCCCTGCACTTCACTGAGACTCAGGGGTGCTGATAAGTATGGAGCCTTACTCAGAAAAAATTGACCTGCGAAGCTGAAACTGATGCACTATTCTACATATTCCCCCAGGATGTCAATGCACTTGTGACATCTCTCCTGCAGCTTTTTAAGTCCCGTCAAATAGAATTCTTCCAACTGCTGATCAAACCACTCATTTGCAGCATTAGTTGTCTCCAAAGCTCTCTCAAACCGTTGTCTCTTTTATGAGATTGGGGAACAGATGGTAGTCAGACGGTAGTCAGACGGAGCCTGGTCGGGCGAATAGGGTGGATGGGGCATCAGTTGAAAGCCTAAGGAGGTCATTTTTTGTTGTACTGGCACCTACAGTTGTAGTGTACAGAAGTTCATGTATGGATGTTTCTGGAAGGTTCTCATTGATCCATGCAGTCTCGTGCTTATGTATATTGTCAGTGTGTTATATGTGCATAAATATAGAGGGTATTGCCTAGCTGCAGCATTGAATGGGTTACTGTCTGGGTTGTATCTGGAAATATATCTTTTGTAAGTCATGAGACCATGTTTCATATATGTGTTTACAAGGTGGATAATTGTTTTTTTTTTTGGTCTTTGTAGTCAGAGTCTGGTGGCAAGAGTGTAGCGCTAAGTTTGGAGGAGTTGCCTGAAGCCACCTCGTACTATTTCATGGAAATTACAGGACCAGAAGACTTAATCTAATTAATTGTGCACACTTCTTAAGGCCCATTTAGACACAACGATTATCACTCAAAATTCGCTCAAAAGCCGTCTTTTGAGCGATAATCGTTGTGTGTAACTGCACTGACATCGTGCAGTTTTTGTTATCCCATCGTTTATCATCGGGTTTTAGCATGCTGAAAGATGACGATGAGCCTTATCAGGGATTCACAGCGGGATACCGCTGATACTATTGTTTCAGCTGTATCCCGCTCCCTGATAACAGGCTGGGTATAAAGAACAGAGCGGTCCAGCTGTGTTCTCCATACCCGACACGGAGCGCTCGACTGTATAACAGCCGGGCGCTCCGTGCAGAAAACATCTGGATGCAGAAGACAACTGGGGACACCCCGCTTGTCTTCTGCATCCTCTGCACAGAGCGGCCGGTTATTATATAGCCGAGCGCTCCATGCAGAAAACAGCTGGATGCAGAAGACAAGTGGGGATACCCCGCTTGTCTTCTGCATCCTCTGCCGGCAGCACAGGGTGATGATCACTCATCTTGAACGATCAATTTGCGCTGTAAATAACACAATGATTATCGCTCAAAAGTCCCTTGAGCGACATCTTTTATGCGATAATGGTTGTGTCTAAATAGGCCTTTACTATTTTTTTTAAATGAAGATTCCCAATTGAAATTTCATTGAGAAAAGTTTAAAAGCATGTGGCTGTGACCTTCCTCTATGCCTTCTTACTGTCTCATTGGACCAAATCCCTGCTCCTGCAAGCGTTTCCAGCAGTATGCTGTGGCAGTAGGCATAGTTCACAATATACTAGCAAAGTCTTTGGCCTTCTGATCTCAAATATTGTGCTGCCTAAGGGCTGAGTCAGACAGGCGTTTTAACGTATGATTATTCACGCATGAAAAAAGATAGCACTGTGCGCATAAAAAAAATGTGTGACCCCGTCCATTGCCACCCATATGTTCTATTTCTTGTACGTGAGAATTTTATGCGCATGTAAAATTTGGACATGTGACTGCTGCCATTGAAAAGCATTAATTCTATTAGATGCAAATCGCAAACACGCAAAACATGCGCAGCGAACAAACGCTCGTCTGACTGATGCCTAAGGATTGTGGATTAGTTAATTGTAGTCTTTTTTTGTGAATATAAAACAAGAAGAATCTCAAACAGGGAAACAGCAAAAGACATAGTGTGTGTTAGTGGCCTCAGACATTGTTCAGAATTGCTAGCCCAGCCACTATAGATTATTTGCAGTCCTTATGCAGCTACCTGTGGTTTTCAGCAAACTACAAAGTTAGCTGAAAAGTTATATGTGAAACTAAACTAAAAAGTAAATAATAAAAAAAAACTATAAAAAAAGTTATGAAGAAACCAATGGAAAGGGGACGTGATGGTAGGAGTGGTGGAAATGAAAGAGGACGGGCCCAGTTGACAGTTCAAGAAGCTCCCACTGATGCAACATTTTCATGTTGTGCAAGAAGCAAGGCAAGCCCATTGCTATTCTTTAGACATGGTTCTGCCCCTATGTTACAATGGCAGCACACAGAAGAGATTGTAGAGTGGATAACACAGCATGCCTCAGGTGCCACCACCTCCTCTTCCTCCAAGTTGCAGACACACACCAGTCAGTCTGCACCAGTTGGACATGAGCATTACTCCTCTATTTCAACCCATGCAAAATCTCCATAGCAGTCTACATGGATCAGTCTGAGGAGCTATTTGATCATTCGGTGTCATGAGTGTTAATGGGGCAGTCCAAACAACCAGAGGGAGAAGACCAAGATATGGAATCAACTGATGCCCAACCATTTGTTTTCCTCCAAAGAGGAAGATGAGAGTGGGTCAGTGTGTACGGTAAGCCCTCCACAGGCAATGTGCATTCAGGGGGAAGTTGAAACGGAGGTGGCAGTTACCAGTGCTCACTGTGACATGGAGTCCAATGAAGAAGAGAAGGAAAAGGAGGTGGAAGGTGATGAGGTATCTGACCCAACATGGACAACAGGGAGTGTCATCATAGCAGCTCACAGGGGGGGGGGGAGGCAGATGTTGTGAGGCAGCATTCTGCTAAGCCAGGAAGTAGGGTGTCACAGAAAAGCACAAGGGCTCTACCATCACCATCAGCTGCCATTAGTTATAGCAGCACCAACATCAGGCCCACAGCTAGGTCTGCTCACAGGACTTGTGTAGCTTGGGCTTTCCTTGAAACCCCACATGATGACAGAGTGGTCATCTGTAAGATCTGTGGGGTAAACGTTTAAAATGGAGCAAGAACATAAACAACCTCAATACAACATGTATGAACAGCCACATGAACTCTCACCACCTGCTGCCTTGGAGAGCCCAACTGGGCCAGAGGGCGAAGAGTAAGCCTCATCCTATTCCATCTTCTGCTGCTGTAGCTGCTTCTTCCTCCATCTCCCTACCTATTTATGTGGTAGCCTCTGAGCACAGAGAGGCAGTTTTGTGTGGGTGTAGTAGCACACCTATGCCAGGCTTCTCCACAATTGCCAACTGGGCTGCAGGCTTCAGAGTTTGGAGTGGGAAACAAATAGCAGAAGTTGAGCCATCAGCATCATTACTGCCTTCCGAAGTCAGCAGCCAGCCTTTCATCCCCCAGTTATGGTAACATATAAAAAAGATACAACCCCAACTCTCCACGAGCACAGAGCCTGAGCACAAGCATTGCACAACTGCTTGCAATGGAAATGCTGCCCTTCAGGTTTGTGTTTACAAATTGCCTTCCACAACATAATGCTCCATGCTAACTGACAGTATCAGATGCCAAGCCACCATTTATTTGCCCAAAAAGCTGTCCATCCTCTGCACCGCCATGTGAGTCATGACATGTCCCTGGTGTTGCAGAACACTGTCAGTGGCATGGTACATCTGACTACAAACACGTGGCAGTAATAAAAAATAGGCTGAACTAGATGGACATATGTCTGTTTTGGCCTTTACATACTATGTTACATATCTTTAACAGTACATTGGGTCAATGTCCTGCAGGTGGAGCATAAAGCCAAAACTAGTGGTTTGCATTTTATGGTACCCCCAAGACTTGCGGGAAATCCATCCATTCATCCGTATCTGTGTCCTCCTCACCTCTCTCCTCCTTTTCCTCCAGCACTTAGTACCACTTTTCAGCACCCTCTACATCGGCACAGATATCTGTATGTGACAAAACCTGTCCTGCATACAGCTTCTATGTCTAGGGGAGTGCAGCTAAATGGCCGTAGAGCTGTTGATGACTCTGCAGGCTCAGGCTGACATATGGCTGACCCCACACAATCAAAGCCAGGCAAGGTCATGTGTGAGAATGTGGGGCAAAGCTGCTAGCAGCCCTTTGTCTTGGAAATCTCACTCATACATGTACCTTGCTTAACCCATCTGATGAACCTGGCAGTGCAACGATTCCTAAACAATTATTCAGTTTTACATCCACCTCTGGAAACAGTCAGAAAATTGTCCTTGCACTTTCGGCATTCACCTTCAGCCCTCTCTTCTAGCGGAGATGCAGCGACAGTTTTGGCTATCACATAATCACCTCGTTTGTGAGGTGGTGGAATTCCACATTGCATATATTGCATAAGCTACGGCAACAGCAGAGAGCAATCACAGAGTAATCACAGAGTACTCGATGGTATATGCCATTAGCAGACACTGTATGAAGGTCCTTCACTTGACACCTGTGGAGTGGCTGCAGATTAAAGATGTTTGAACTGTTTTTGCCTGCTTTGAGGAAGTGACCAAAATGGTCAGTTGCGATGGCACACTAATCAGTATAGTCATCACTGTTGTCTGCGTGCTGGAACAGATGCTGCATGGTCTCAAGGACAATGACATGTTTTTGTCACAGGAGGAGGAAGCGATACCAATCTCCTGTCTGGGCAGTCTGCCATTACTCAACACTACGGGTAGGGTAGCTTTGGGCAAGAAAGGGGGTGTCTCCTCCAACAACTTTCTTCACCCATGGGAGTAGTACACAGGAATAAGAGCAGGAAAAGGAGGAAGAGCAGGGCGATTATATAGATCCAGAGGGAGGGGATGGGGCTCCATAACTTTCTTTCCATCCATCACTAACCCCAGCTATTCTAGGTGTATGGCGGGACTAGCCGAGGGACACTGTTAGGCCTGGCCCTAAGGAATGTGGGCCATCACCCTTAGGCAATTTAAGGCATATGAATGTTTTTATGAGGCAGTGCTTGCAGAGGATCATCATATAGACTACATCACAAGGCAAAAATGACAAATCTACTTCTGTCAGTGGAGAGGGAACTCAAAATACAGCACTATTAGGACAGACTGTTAAGCAGATTGAGAAGAGCACTTCCCCATGGCTGCAGGAATGCATTCACAATAGATCACAGCTCTGCAGCTCATGGCATTCAAACAGGAAGCTACCACAGCAGTGCCACCACCAGTGGAACGGTAAGTCTTACAGAGGTGTGGCATAGTTTTTTCAGCCTGCAGCATAAACACAGGGTAGAACTGATAGTCACAGACAGTACTTATGCATAATGGTCCAAGAGTAAGACAGCTCCCGTGTGGATATACTTATACATGGTGTTGACCTTTTTGACTGCTAGGTGTCTAAGCCGGAGTTGCCGGAGCTTACACAACATGCTTAAGAGGTGCTTGCCTGCCCCGCTGCCAATGTGCTATCAGAAAGGGTGTTCAGCACAGTTGGGAAGTATGCCTGTCCACACATAATGTATGACACATCTGCCTGTCCACAGATAATGTGGATCACCTGACGTTTATAAGAATGAACCAGGCATGGATTTCCCCTGACTTCTGCACCCCATGGCAGATTTCACTGATTAGCTAGCATGCTGGTAATTTTTAATTACATATGACTGAGCATATATTTACATTAGAGACTACGCTGTGCCCTCAAGGCGCTGCTGCTGCTTTTCTTCTACTTCCCTCCCAAATAAAAAATATATAATTATGGAAATACAGAGCTACAGCTCTCATGTTTCCACTAGGAGCACACTCTGTCTTCAAAGTACTGTTACTGATGGTGGTGTTGATACGGCTCTCCTCCTGCTTACGCTATGTTTCTTCCTCCTCATTCCCTCAAAATAAAAATTTTCCAAAGTGTAAGAAACAGCTGTAGCCCTACAGTCTTTCCTTGGAGAAGGCCCGTGCTCGGGTGTTCTGTTCACCTAGCAGAATTTCTCTTTTGCAAAATGTATGACATTGCGTTTAAAACAAGCAGCACACATGCTGTCTTGCTTAGCATAATTTTTGAAAGTTCTACAGCTTTTCCATTGAGAAGGACTGTGCTTGGGTCTTCTGTTCACCTAGTTGAATTTGCCCTTTGAAAGTTTATAACATTGTTTTAAGAATAAGCAGCACATCTTCTGTCTTCCATGACGTTATTTTTGATCTATGTGGATCTTCTTTTGTTTTCGGTGACACCCCTGTGCCATGAGTTACCCCACACCACTGTACACTTTTTTTTAACACTTCTTGGAAGGAGCATAGTGTTTCCCAGATGTGTGGCTGTATTCTTAATAAATCGAGGGTGGGCGGGTTGGCTTTGTCTACATTGAGGACCTTCTGAAGGATAAATGTGTGAGCCAGATTTTTACTACTATTGACTTTCACGATTCACAATAATTTTGGTAAAATCAGCCGGATCGCAACACAAACCAATTATTCCACTAATTGCTCATCACGAACCATTAGTTGGAACCTAAAATTATTTCTATGTTCTATTGGGATTTTTTTGACCAGCCTTCACATTATTGTGGATATAATGCATGTAACTTCAGCAAGTGCTTACTCTTTCTGTAGAGCAGAAAGTGCAAATAGACTTAAGGGTATTGCATCAAAGATATAATATCTGAGGTGCCTCTTTCAGGAAGGGTAATACCTGATATGTACATTTTGCAACATACTCTTATTTGGTGAATAGCGTAATTCAATGCACAGCAAATTTAAATGGAGGTAGATCTCTAATGTAGCTTCTTACCTGAAACGTGAGAAGTATATCACATGTCAAATGTAAGACGTGAGTCACTTTCTAGAGCTTACATAACCTGCATATTGTGGTAGAAGCACCCAAGTGTAGAATTGGCTAACATATAGAAATTGTGAACAGGGATCTCATTAGCACAGATGTCTGCAGTGATTGCAGCTCTGATAATTACGCTTCATTAGCACACAAAATGACAATCTTTGTCTTGCTCAGGGATACAAATTTAACTTTAGAAGGTAAAGAAACAACCTTATTTATCTCATCATTTGCAGTCAAATCAGCACCGTACTGACTGCAATAGGTGATTCTCCATTTCTTTGATTTATTTGATGATGGGGAGATATATAAGAGTATCCATACACCAAGCTATAAAGTGTCATGTGTTCAACAACTGCACATAGATTTATCATGAATTGCTGTTTTCTTGTAGACTTTTTTTGCAGGGCGGTGGAGTGCTCTAAATCCGCCTGGCTCTCAAAGCGACTGGACAGCCATGGGCTCTGCCCTTGGCATGTGGTCCGGCTGAGAAACAGAGCTGATGGGGCAATCCATATTCTAGGAGGCTGGCGCCATCGTGGCTTGGCAGTGCATCACCGTCATGGGTCCCTGGCCTCCTGTGGGTATGGCTGGCGTGGCGCGGCACAGCAGTTGTTTCAGGGCGAAGGAGAGCTACAGGGGAGATTATAAAAGGTCAGATAGGAACCATCTGACACAAAGGGATGAAGAAGAACATTTAAGTGGCAGAAGCTACCAAAATTCTGTGTGTAACTACCAAAACTAAGTGCTGTGCGAGTTGCCTCAAGCTGAGTAAACATCTAGTCAAGCTTAACTTTACTGGGTCTGTGCAAGTCACTGCACCATTCTCAATTGGTATACATATTAAAGGAGGTTTTCCAGGACTCAAAACGTTTTTTTGGCCATGGTATATTGTTGAAGAAAGAAAAAAGCCATATTTGCCTCAAGCACTGGTGTCCAGGTCCCCACTGCACAGAACCTGGAAGAAATCAGCTGCAATCATGTGCTGTTTATTATGCATGACCCCTTGCCAATCCCAGACATCAGCAGTGATTTTGCCATGGCTACTAATACCTGTGATTGTCTGAGCAGTCACATGTACTGTGACTGCAACAAACGTCTTCAGGTTTGGTGCAGCAGGAACCTGGGCTCCAGCGCTAGACATGGAGCCACCCAAGGAAGCATGACCTGTTTCTTTCCCAACATTCCATAGTCGTAAAATTGTAAAACATTTTTTTAATCCGAGATTTTTGAAGATTGTTCTATTGCTACTGATAACCACCAAAGAGAATTGAGGAATGGTCACAAAAAAAATGTGAGATCCTGCAGTGTGTGGGAGGAGAGGGAGATTCCCCACCATTTCCTGGATGTAGAGGCTGAGGAGGCATTTTAAAGGTCTGCACAGTAAAGAGAAAGCAAAGTGCAAGTGAGTCACAACGAGACAAGATATAGTAAATGCCACCATTAGTGAGAAATTCGTGATAACCAGTGGCGGGTGTGTGCATGCCGATGTGGACACACATAGCCATGCTCTGGTTGTAGAAATCAAAGAAAGACATATCCTTTCAGGCCATGAGGTCAGTTATAGAGATTACTCCAGTGTTAAACCTGTGATATCCAGGGTTATGGTAGAGAGTATTTACACGCAAAGATAATCGTTCAAAAGATTGAGCGATTATTTTGCATAAGCTGCTAATTGACAGTAATGTCCACTAACAACTTATCACCTTCATTTGCACGTTAATGAGCCTCCGGGAGCTGTATGCAGAGAACAGTAGGTATTCTGTTCTCTGCATATATCTCTATTGTTCTACCACAGGCCTGCCGCCGGCTCTCTGCTAAATACAATGTAATCAGTGCTCCCTTGGAGAATACAGCACCATGGACAGCAAACACAGCATGTGGTCTGTGTTATCTTCACTCCAACTGAAAGATGGATTTTATGCACAGCTAAAAATCATCGTTCAGCCGAAGAGTGAAAGATGGGAGCATTTACATACAACAATTATCACTCAAACGATGACTTCTGAGTGAATTTTGAGTGATAATTGCTGTGTGTAAATGGGCCTTTAAGAATGAATTGCCTGAAGGGCATTTACAATTAAGTACAGGTTGTTGCTAAAAGGACAATTTCTTATATTGCCATTTGCTTAGCGTTGAGAAAAGAACATTATTATTAGAGATGAGCAAACATACTCGGTACGGGCAATTTCCCAATCGAGCACCGCGATTTTCGAGTACTTCACTACTCGGGTGAAAAGTACTCGGGGGCGCTGTGGGGCGGGGGGTTGCAGAGGGGAGTGGGGGGTAGCAGCGCGGAACAGGTGGGAGCTCTCTCTCTCTCCCTCTCCCCCCCCCCCCACTCCCCTCTGCAACCCCCCGCTCACCCACAGCGCCCCCGAGTACTTTTCACCCGAGTAGTGAAGTACTCGAAAATCGCGGGTCTCGATTGCGAAATCGCCCTTACCGAGTACGTTCGCTCATCTCTAATTATTATTATTTAGTATTTAATTATTTAAACCTCCTGTGGAGTGCTGAAATGTAATTAATACTGTATTTTAGTGTTTAGTAAGAGATTAGCCTGCTGCAGTGAACTGCCTTTGCTTTCATCTGTCACCACCATGCTGTAGTGTCCCAGAATAACATACTGGTCCCCTCCATAATTGTCATACATGTATTGTCTTATGTAGATGCACTGCGTAAATCTGTCATGTCTATTTTCTGTATGTATAATGCACAGCTGTAGTGTCTGAAGAGTTAACTCCCTTAAAATCATTGCCTGTCAGCTCTGTCTGCATGCTGAATGTATGTTTCCTACTATGTCATGTGGTACAGGTAAGGTGATAAATGTGAGCGTCTGAAAGCGGGAGTGGTTGTTGATGATCATCCATCTACCCATGCTGTTGGAGGACCCACAGTGATGCAGGAAAGCACCTTTAGCTTCGCTGTATGGAAAATGGAGAAGTAGGAGAGGCTCCCTAGTAGGAGCTGAGGACCTTCCCTCTTCCCCGATCCGTTGGAGAAACCGCAGGGGCGCAGAGAGACATCTCTGGTTTTCCCGCGTCTAATATGGAGGAGACGGAGAGACAGCCTAACCGTATGTGAAGGGCATGAGAGAACGAGTGAGTCACTAAAAATCCCCCAGAGAGAGAGCAATTTCCCCCAAGTAATTCTGTATAACAGTAGTTCAAACTACAGGCCTTTATTTTTCCTGTGTGGCCATCCACCAATAGGATCCCCACACAGAGGTACATGATTTTGTCACACACTGAGAGAGTATGTGGGGTATATTTAAGTTGAGTCTCCTTTTAAGTAATTTTGTCTTGCCAGAGAGTGTGCGGAGAGGGTTTTGTCTTTTTACCTCCTCCGGAGTATATTTCATGTCCAGGCCCAGTGACATATAGAGAACGTGGACTATAGGGCCGTATTGTACCTGTGTCATTTTGCCTCCCAAGCTCTGAGCTTCTGCTTGTAACTGCTGCCATCAATGTACCTGTAATTACCTGTTTTGCAAAGTTAAACTAAGTAAAGTTTTACCGGGCCTCAACCGTTCCTGAGGACCCAAGGTACGATACACTTGTCCAGTTTTTATTAATCCGCCGTGTATGAATGCCGGTGTATGGAATGGTGGTGTCACGAACTTGACAACTACTACTCCCCTCATCCTGAGGACTACCGGCCCTATTCTTTGCTGCAGTAGCTCCCTCCGGGAGTAAGAGTTGTTGGTGCCACCATGACAGGTCCACACACTACACCCTCCCAACGCCAACCGTATGCTTGGGTAGCGAGTCACTCACTGCAGAATCCCACAATTGGATGTTTCAAAAGTTGGTGTCTCTCACAGGTCCCCACAATGCCATCACCCTACATCCACATTTTTCTTACAGTTTGACTGCACAGCATGCTACCACTAGGTGCACAGCCACCATTATGGTGCTTTATATCTGAACTGCAAATTATGGTTCCTCTGTGACACTCTGTAAAGAGCGCTGCACTTACAAGGGATTTACACCAAGACAACCTCTTTTCCTATGTCCCATAATGGCATATGGGCAACATAGGTAGGAATCCCGTGCTTGGGATTCTATAGACTAGAGAACTGTTACGTATAATCAGCTCCCAATCTGGTGATTTCGCACACCCTTCTATTACATTAACAGACATTTACGAATAGTTGCCAGGTAGTAATACATTTTAGACTATCCATCTATATGAAGTTGGCCATACATCATAGATGTATGGTAGTTGTGACTATATGCGATGTAGCAACAGTTAAAAGCCCCAGGTGCTGAGGGAGCTCATTCCTGATGAAGGAATTAATTTATTGTTTATTAGAAAAACAGACTCATTTATGTGGATTCTCCTTGTACTGAATATTTGTTATATGGCACTACTAAGATTTGCATTGCTGCATTTAAAGGTGTACCAGGATCACACGTTATCCCCTACTTTCAGGATAGAGCATAATTCGATGATCGTGGGGGTGTCATCGTTGCCACCCCACCTGTTATGTCCGGGCAAGCTGTAGGAAAAACTACCTACACAGACGCAACCCAGTTATGGCTGAGCCATTCTGTTAGGTTTACCCTGAGCACAGGATGCACCATGCCCTAACCATGTCCAGAATGAACGTAAGGTTGTGTTCACACAGGGTGAGAGAACATGCATACACAACAACACAAACACCAGAAAACAACAAACTACTGTAATGCTATGATAGATAAACCGGACGTGTGTACAAACAACCAACAACCACACAGAAATGCCAAAACACTTACCCATAATACCAACATACATAAGCAGAGGGAAAAGCTAATAAATACGAGGTATTAGTAATTTGGCCAACGTACATAAGCTCACAGGCCCACGTCAAGGGTCCTCATTGTCCCTATCTAACAAGACAACTTAATCCCAGGAGTCCTGCCTACAAGCAGGGCGATCGTCTCAATAGGGACAGCCCCACACTGGAACTCAGGTATCTGGCTCACCATAGATGAAATACAACATATATGCTGAACAGGACACTATTCACATGTACCAGCAGACAAGGGAAATACACCCTGAACAGGTAACTGTTCACACCAACAATCAGGGAATCCCACTCAGAACCTCATGCAAGCAAGCAACACTGGAGCAGAGCATGCATTATTCCAAGCACCAGGGTCCTGGGAGGCAATGAAGAAAATAGCTATAGGAGTAAATGACCAGTGCCCTCTAGAAAGAAAGGCTGGTATTTATATGCAGCAGACCGGTGTTGATTGGCTGGCTGGAGAACTCCATGCCCTCAGTCAGCCAAATAACCACATCTGCAGAAGTGTGCTCCTGGAAACCCACAGAATTAGGAGCACAAATGTGACACTGCCAATCTCAAGAATGGGGGTTATGTGTCCCCTCTGCTTGTCACTGCTGGGATACTTTCCCTCCTGGCAGTGACATCAAAATGAATGGCGCGCTGACCAAGCAATGGAGCTGATGCAAATACCCAAGCACTTGCCGATCAGCTATTTCTGCGGTCCCATTTAAAATGAATGGAGCATTAGCAAATAGAGCAACCAGCACTCCTATCCGATTCCTTCTCATTGTAGGGGAAGCAGGAAGCATGCAGGGAGGCGGACAGGAGACATGGGAACTATTCTTGGGATCAGTGGGGATCTGAGACCCCCACGATCAACAAGTTATCCCCTATACTTTGAATAGGGGATAACTTGTGATACTGGTACATCCCTCAGCCCCTTTAAGTTTGCGGCTTGGTGGTGGGAGCCCTCATTGAAATAACCATGGGCCCTTATGAGCTTTATTTTTGCCCAAGTCTCAATACATTGGTGTACTCCCAAGATAACAATCAAAGCAAAAGTATTTGATATAACACAGGGTGATTTTCTGATACGTTAGAATATTGTCAATTCTATGTATGCTGTCTGTCTTGCTTTTTGAAGAACAGAAGATTAGCTATCTAGCCCATCCAACTAGACACAAGGAACCTTATCATGTTTGTTCAGCTTTAAGCAAAATAAGATTCTGAGGCTACATGTAAGTGGATACAGGACTGAAATGCTACCCTGATGTGTATTGGATATTTCAACACCCAAAAGTGGGTTCAAGGTTCAGCTGTCACCTACATATGATTGATGAAGCCATTTGTGGATGAAAGCCAACCTTCATACAAAACAACAAGTAGCTTAGTCCACGAGAGTTAAAAAATCAAGCTAAATTGGAACACTATTTCTTTACTTTTTAGATGCATTTAGAAGCAAAGCTAGAGAAATGTGGGAAAAAAACGACAATAAAAGGGTTTTCTAAGTCAAGATCAGATGAGATGTGTGATTGAAGCTTGTTTTATAAGAATTCAGCTTGGATATTGTAATGAGATAAGGCTATAGGAACAGAAGATGCAGTGCACATTATGTGGAGGGTTATACAGTCATTTTCTTTCCACAGTAGACTTGAATTTTGTACCTTTTTGATGTGACAAGGTCACTTTCTATAGTTATAATGGATGCGTAGCTCTGCTGCCGCTCTGCTTCACCCAATGACATCGAATATGGAAAATACAAAGGTTCTCATGCAAAGAAAGTGTCCTTGATATTCTTTAAATACAACTGTTCTCTTAAGGCAGTGCCTGGACCCCTTCCGATATAAACCTCTGACATATTGATAACTTCTGTCTTTATTGATATTAATTTGACCTTTTAGCCCCTTCAGGAACAGTGATTTTTCTTATTTTTGTTTTTATTTTTTGCTCCCGCATTCCAAGAACTATAATTTTTTATTCTTCCATTGACATAGCTGTATGAAGGCTCTTTTTTCTGGAAGGAGTTGTGTTTTCCAATGGTGCTATTTAATGTACCAGGATATGTATAGAAAAACATTTAACAATTTTTAAGTGGGGAGAAGTAAAAAAAAAATTTCAATTATGCAATTTCTGGGAGGTTAAGGTTTTTACAGCATTCACAGTGCAGTAAAAGTGACATGAATTTGTTCTATGGGTCAGAACGATTAGGGTTATACCAAATTTATATAGTTTTTAAATATTTTTCTGATTTTAAAAACTAAATACGAATATTTGCTTTCAATTGCCATGTTCTGAGACCAATCAACTTTTTTTTTCTTTATTGTGCTGAACGATGGCTCGTTTTTTGAGGGGTGAGCTGTAAATTTTATTAGTACCACTTTGGAAAACATACATCTTTCTGCTGACTTTTTATTCAAGTTTTTTGGGAGCAACAACCCCCCCCCCCCCCTTCCCCGCAATTCTAGCATTTCATACTTTTTTACGTTCTTCAACGTGCAGGATAAGTATTGTATTTTTTTAATAATCCAGCCTTGTATGGACACAATGATATCAAATATATGTGAGCTTTTTTCAAATTGGGAGCCTTCATTAGGCTTGAGCTGCCATGCTAGCCCATAGGCAACCCTCTATCACATTGTGTGTGTGGGGGGGGTGCCGATGGCGGGAAAAGTGGTCTCCCCATTCCCACTGACTTTAAAACATTTGGTCAGCTTTGACCATGGCATTTAAACAGCTAATTGCTGGGATCAGACCTAATTGCTGGGATGACGGCAATTCCTGGCAACTGTCAGAAACAATTGATAGCTGACAGGTATGGAGAGGACTCAGCTCCCGATCCCACTCCATACACCCATCACGACCACATAACATATTTATTTTATGCAGTTGGGAAGGAGTTAATTCAAGAGTGCATAAAGTTCATAATATTCTCTTAAAAATCCTGTGCAGTTTCATTTCATAACGTCCCTACTTCTCTTCACTCATACTTGTACAGTTAACGTTTTTTTTCTATAAAGTAATGCCATATGACTACGGTATGCCGTCACTTTTTAATTGGTGGGGATTTGACCACTGGGACCCTCACCAACCCTGAGAATGTAGGGGCCACAGCTCTGTTTTACTGTTGTGTCCCCTTCACTGTGCACAGAGGTGACCTACTAAATGGGGCCAGAGTGCTGCTGTGCAGGGAAATCCTAGAAGGGAATGCAGCCGTCTAGTTCCATCCGCCATTGAGTTCAATGATTGGTTGTAACAGTTTCACATATATAGGGTACAACACTGATATAGCCCTGTGAGGAAGACCCAAGTTGCGTCGCTAGGCTGGCAGGGGATCAAATGAGTGAGTATAGCTTATTTTATAACATTCCAAGTAGTTACATTTTTTTAGCAACTCCGGCAACCCCTTCATGTCAGCAATCCACGATAGAGATGAAGAAGAAAACATTACTCCATGACTTCATTCTTCCCACTTTAAAGGAGATGTCCCGCGCCGAAACGGGTTTTTTTTTTTTAAACCCCCCCCCCGTTCGGCGCGAGACAACCCCGATGCAGGGGTTAAAAAAACCACCCGCACAGCGCTTACCTGAATCCCGGCGGTCCGGCGTCTTCATACTCACCTGCTGAAGATGGCCGCCGGGATCCTCTGTCTTCATGGACCGCAGGGCTTCTGTGCGGTCCATTGCCGATTCCAGCCTCCTGATTGGCTGGAATCGGCACGTGACGGGGCGGAGCTACACGGAGCTACACGGAGCCCCATAGAGAAGAGGAGAAGACCCGGACTGCGCAAGCGCGGCTAATTTGGCCATCGGAGGGCGAAAATTAGTCGGCACCATGGAGACGAGGACGCCAGCAACGGAGCAGGTAAGTATAAAACTTTTTATAACTTCTGTATGGCTCATAATTAATGCACAATGTACATTACAAAGTGCATTATTATGGCCATACAGAAGTGTATAGACCCACTTGCTGCCTCGGGACATCTCCTTTAATGATTTTCTCCATCTTGTACACACAGGCAGCAACACCGACTGCAGTAAAGATGGGTTATCTTCACTTGTAGTTTGGTGCCCAGCAACTATTAACATCAATCTACTCCTTCTCCAGCCTAAACCAATATAGAAATATACAATAAAAAGCCGGAAAGTTAACTATGAAATACAATATTACATTTTATTTTGTGCATTTTCCATTATCAAATAAACCAATCACTCGTCATAAAAGCGGGCCGTTCGCAGGCCTCATAGAAAGCAGCATAGTATTTCATTTTTATATTACTTGGGGCCAATGGGTTATTTTTTTTTATACTTTCCTATATTTCTCTCTTTCTTTGTGTCTTTATCGGTAACATCCGACTTATCATTACAGCATTGCAGGAGCAGGTGTATGCGGTTTCAAGCATTCTTCATTATAGAGACGTGAATCAGGGTTATGAAATGTTCCTCTATATTGCATTTCCGTTCAAAGAAATATGAAAGCAATTTCCAAATTCCATTTTTCCTAAAACATGCATAATTTATGTTGGATTCATTTTTTGTGTATTTCATTTAGTTGAAGGGACTTGCAGCTGAACAGATAGGATGTCTGAGGGTAGCAAAGAATTCATAATACATTGGATTCGAAATTTTTGATGACCGGCCTCCGCTCCCACATTAAACCTCTTCGATAAAGTATTGTAGTAATTTTCTCAATTGGTAGAGGAGATTATTATCCTCTTAATATTAAATGAGGAGATTGCAGCCTTAATTTATATTTAAATCTACTTTCTGTGATTGATCTATTAGAGGTGTCCCAGTATATTCTGCTCTCTTGCAGGTGTGTTGGATATAGGAAATTGAATATAGAAATAATTTAAATCAAAACTCTACCTTCAATGGAATTGTCAGTGACGGCCCTATCTAATGCTTTGAATAAATAGTAATAGATGATATGACTAATAAGTTCTTCCCTGTCATTTATATTGGACCAAGTTATTTCACAAAGATGTACAGTAAAAGGATTCATCCTCGTCCAGACATACTGTACAGATTAGAGGGAGAGATGAGGGAATCAATCTGCCACATTCAGAATTTGAAAAGCAGCAAATCAGGGGACTGCATATGTGACTTATTGGACCTCATTATCCCATAGACGTCTGCTTAATGTTGCATTAATATTTCATAAAGGGAATCTCCCACCATGACAGACCCATTTACAGTGATACCTTCATAAATACCTGCTTCGCCCATTGAAATTTGCCAGTGACAGTGAGAAATTAGACAAGAAGACATCAAAGAAAAAGGCCCATCAAGGGGACCTGCAAGAGCAACATTAGGCATCAAAGGGTTGCATCAACAACTGCATTGCCCTAGCATTGAATCTCTCACCATTGTATGCAGATAGGTGAAGAAGAAACCACCTGATGTTTATGAGTAGTGTTGAGCAAACTGAACCAGTAGAACCCTTTTTCAGGTCAAACTTTGCTAAAAGTTTGATTTGGGTTGAACCTAAACTGAACTTTTTGCAAAGTTCTACATGAAACAGAGTTCTACTGGTTCTAACCACTGGTGTATAACACTGTCTAAGAATCCTAAAAGCCCTGTATAAATTTTTCAGAGTGTTATGCGAGGATTTTAGGGCTCTT
Source organism: Eleutherodactylus coqui (assembly GCF_035609145.1). Classification (NCBI taxonomy): domain Eukaryota; kingdom Metazoa; phylum Chordata; class Amphibia; order Anura; family Eleutherodactylidae; genus Eleutherodactylus; species Eleutherodactylus coqui. Next base: position 114,365,056 of record NC_089844.1, read on the forward strand.
AGACAGTGTTGTACACCAGTTTTAGGGGGTTTGATGAACTTGTGGTTAAGTTTGAACACATTTAGACCTAACCAAACGTTTTGCTAAAGTTTGGCAAATCGGCCTAACTAAACTTTTCAAAGTTTTCTCATCACTATTCATGAAATTATCACTGTAACTTAAATGGTCCCTGAGATTTCAATAGCATTGCATAAATTTATAATACCGGTGACTATAAAAACGTTTGTAATATATCTTATAAAGAAAAAATGTTTTTTTTCCTTATCAGCCTCCCGCTACCCTCTTAAATGCTTTATTTACTCTAAAAACTATTAAATTCTGAATTGATAGGGGAAGATGGTCTAACTGCTCACTGACAGAACAGATTCCATGCTGCCCATAGGAGTCTATTAAAGGGGGGAAGTGGGAAGGAGGGAGAAGGAGCCAAGTAGGAGGCAGAGAGATACACAGCAGGTAATAGTAAAGGATTTACTATCTCACAACTACTAAATTCACATCTAGACTGCTCAGTACTTCTCTATAATATACTCCATACTGCTGCTTCTTTGTGGATGAAAGATAGTGATATGAGAGGAGAATCTCCTCTATGTGAGCAATGTATGGGAAGCGTCACACCTGGAATTACACAGGTTTACTAAGTAAACAACACTTTATTAAAAATTAGGTTATAAAATGGCTTTAGTTAAAATGGAAAAAAAATGTATGCAATTGCATGGCTTTCGAGTTTGATGCAATTTTTTCATGCACTCATAGGAAATAATGAGCAATTCTTGAACAAGCAACGCCCAGCAAAAGGACATGCAGTGATTTTTCTATTTTGGACTCTGTATTCAAAAGAAATATCGCTCATGTGTATTTAACCCATTGAAATCAATGGGTTCTTTTTTCATGCGCGTTCCTTCCATATGGCAATCGGACAGTACTCACACTGGAATGTTGCCTTTGTAAAAACACCCTAAAGATAATTCTTATTCAAACAGTTTTTAAGAAGTTATATGGTTTTCCATTGCAAAAAAAAAGAACAAGATGCATATGTATGTGGATACATGGCAAACAGCCTTCTAAGGAACGGATACCGTAACTTGTAGATGTACATCATATAGTAATCACACGCAATTGTACAGTCCGCCTTGGCCAGGGATAATAGGCCACTAAATCATGAATAAAGTTGGAGAGCTCTTTTAAGTTCATATTTGTGAGCAGGAATAGGCTTTTCACTAAGGGCACTTTTAGACGGAACGATTACTGTACAAAAATCATTCAAATAAATGAAAGTGAACAAAAATTGTTCAGTCTAAATGCTCACCAATTACCAAACCACAAACGATAATTGTTCACTTTCCATTCATTGTTCATTTTCTGCAGGCATAAAAATCATCGTTGGCACGTTTACTTATCGTTCAGTTTAACCAGCGCTCGTTCAGTCCTTCCATAAAAATCAGATCCATCAAAGAAATGTAATATTTACCCCACACGGTAAACGTGGCCCGAAAAAATTATAAACAACAGCAAAATTGCACTTTTTTGCTCACCCCCATCTCCAAGAAAAAATGTAATAAAAAGCAATCAAAAAGTCATATGTACTTCAATATGGTAACAATAGAAACTGCAGGAAGTCCCACAAAAAATCAGCCCTCGCACAACTATGTCAACAGAAAAATAAAAACGTTATGGCTGCAGAAAATAATTTAAAAAATATCTTTTGAGAAAATAAAAGTAGTACAGCAAAAAAAAAAACGATAGAAATTTGGTATCGTACTAATTGTACTGACCCATAGAATGAGGTTATCATGTCATATTTGTTGCATAAGTCATCTTCCTTTGTCTTATACAATGTAACATAAAAGTGAGGGCTTACACCCACTGGCGTTTCCATTCAAAATCCAAAGCCTGCATGTAAATGTATCAAGTCTGTCATGTCATGTGGTGTGAGAGGAGGTTAAAAAAGCGAGTGTATGAGAGTGGGAAAAGGTCCATGTCTTCAGGAGTGTTGCTGTTCAGGAGGTCCAGGTACATGGGGACACATTTAGTCCTCATGTACAGAAGCATGGAGGAGAAGGAGAGATTTCCAATGTTACAAATGATTGTATATTAATGGAGTGAGCTTCCAAGAAAGAGAGAGCATTTGTAAGTAACTACTTTTTCTCAAGGCCAGTGCAGAGGTACTACCCCATTGTCAAATTTTCCTACGCAGCCGTCTGGAGCCTGGATCACCAAACAGAGGTACACCCTATAATTGTCACACCCACGCAAATGCAAGTCTGGGTAGAGGTACAGTAAGATAATAATCTCTGTTCACACATGTGCAATTATGAGTCTATGGGAGCCGTGTGGAGGTACTACGTGCTGAAGTCTAGACAATTGCCTGCTCTGTGAAGTTGTATTATCTGCTTTCAAGTTTTCAAGTAAAGTTTATGCCGGGCTCCAACCATTCCTAGAGACCCAGGGTACTAAGAACTGACTGTGGCGGAATGTTTTATCCACCGAGGTCCATACCGGTGTGTGTAGGAACATTGGCATCACCCGTGACAATTAACTCCCTGTTATCCTGTTTAGTGGGCATTCCCTATCCTAGAGGTGTCCGAAGTGGCCTGCAGTGCTACTTTGGCCTTGGCTGCGTGTGTCTCTCCAGGAAGGAGCCTGGCAAGTGCCACCGTGACAAGCCAGCACTATACCCTCCCAGTTCCCCACATATGTCAGGTGTCCAGGGATTCTCTATGAGATTCTGCAGAAGCAGATGACCCGGTACAATCCCCGGCCCGTTCAGCCTCCATTCACTACTATTAATCATTCCTGTAAAAAAACACAGGAACAATTATAACTATCACTGTCAGGCATCCTGCGCCCAACAGGTCGTCCCACGTAAAAGATCCTTATGTTACGTAAATGCAGTGGATTTCAGCATAAAAATTCACATTTACAACTACAATGTAATTTGGGATTCTTATAAAACCCATCCACATGCAGCTAATTTTAAATCTACAGAAAGACAATTTTTTGCTGCTGATTTTCCCTATGCCAGCAGTGAAACCCGCAGCAATTTTGCCGAATTTCTGTGCTGAAATCGGTGACAAAAACTGAATCCTTTTCCAGCAGAATCACTTTAAAAAAAGTGATTCAGCCTCGTTGGAATACACCCTGATAATAATATTCACCACTTCAAACAGCCCTGTATATCACCCCGTATCCCCCTTAATAGACACAACTATGTTATAAATCCAGGAAGTTGTAGAACTTTACATTTTACTTTTTTTAGCTCAATTTATGATCACAGGCCAGCCCCTTTTATTCACATTTATAACTTGCTCCTCCCCCAATTATATTAGGTCGCCATGCTAATTAATGAGTTCTGCTTATGGAAAGAATTTAGCCCAAACCTCCATAGAAGCTAATATACAATTATTTGTACATGAAAGAGGTTACTGTCATGCAATGTTATTACTTTGCATAGAAAGGAGCAGCTGATGGTGATTCCGCTCTTCAGGCCTTAGCTTACACAATGTGTTGTTTTTGGATATCCAGGTCACATATGATGGAGAGGAAAGAGCAGCCATTTCTGAAGTGTAACCTGTCTAGCTGGAATTTATCCTGGATGTTCTTCCTACAACACTGCAGTTCGCCATTCAGCCTTCTAGAAGTCCATGTCCGGTGGGTGAAGGAGTTACTTTCTGTCTCACAACTTCCTTCTGTCATTGCCACCACATTGAAGATCAGACTTCAGAGGTTTCCATAGCAAGTAAGGTTGGTAGAAGTCCTTTGATTTCAACCTAAAATAATATGGCGATCGGAATAAATCCCGTTGGTGTTATAATCCACGTTGATGTTAGGTGGGGGGAGTTTGGTGGTTTTGTTATTCCGATTTATAGAAAAGTCCAGTTGATTGAGTTGTATCATCCACTTGATGTTAATGGACTTTTCTAGATGTTCAGTAGTGGACGATTGGTAAGATAGTCAGTTGGTATAGAAAGGCTCATTCCTGGATGTTAATGGAATGGGGCTGATTTGTATGAGCCAATTACTCCTGTAAGAAGACAAAAATACACGTCTGAGATTCTGCTCTTCACAGATATACATATAATAAGGGTTCTAGTGTGAATGTGTTGCAGACATCTATAATGGATGTCACTGGGTGTTATACTTACAAAGTCCCATTGGAAGGGTGGGCAGGAACTGCCTGACTCTACTTCATCCCAGTCTATTGATAAGAAGAACGGGTGGGATCTGACGGCAGATGATATAGGCAACCGGTCACAAGGAGTTTTGCAGAGGAGCTGGAAGATAAGAGAGACCATTAGCCATTATGTTATGTATTAGGTTGTAGTACAATGTCCATGAGTTCTTCATAAGTTATATACCTCTCAATCATCCTTTATTTGATGCTACTCACCCCGTCTATTATATTGATGGTATGCGGGCACATTCCCTCTAGATAATAGGGTTCATCCTCATGCAGTGATATATAATAATCCTCTATTGTGCCTTCGCCATAGAATGGCTGATCACCTACACTCATCATGTATAAGATGACGCCGAAAGAGAAAGAGTCCACTAGGTGGTTGTAGCTTTCACCGTTCATCACCTGTTAAAATATCAATGGGAAGATCAATTAAGTATACTGGTGAAGGGATTTACAAACAGGCTATGAGGACAGGTCTGTGATTAGATTCGGGTACATAGCGATCCCTTGGAACATCTTCCAATTCTCCAAATTATATCATCTATTCCTGTACACGTACATACTGTACAGAGCATATATACACCCCTATGTATACAGTATGACAACCCATGGTGGTTTTTAAAGGCCATGATGTGATAAATCTGCTGGCATTGATGTGCTGATACTGTAAAGCTAGCTCCTATGGTTCCATTGGTTATAGCAGTGGCTCCTTCTGGAGAGGCTCCTGAGTTACAGAGGGTCCGCCATAGACTATGAAGATTCATAGGGGCCAAGTAATTGCCAGATTATGCGAAAAGCTTCTATATATTCTGTGTGGCAGTTTTTCTTGCTTGGTGGATTATTCAAATTCCTGGGTTGCCATGCGCCAGATTAAGGGCCTTTAACTGTACTTACAAATACATTAAATAATGGTTTCTTAACTCCTTAATGCCTGGCTCATTTTAGGCCCTAATAACCGACTAATTGTTCACTTTTTTAATGTCACATTCCTAGAGCCATAAGATTTTATTTTCCCATCAGCATAGCCATATGATGGCTTGTTTTATGTAGGACGAGTTCTATTTTTTAATGGCATCATTTTGGTGTACATTTACAACAGATGTTTTATTTATAACAGATGGTTTAACTTTTAATTTTTTTTAGAGCCCCCCCTCTAAAAAAAATTGGGGGGGAGGGGGAAAAATCTGTTACTGTTTTTTGAGTTTTACTTTTACAGTGTTCATGATGCAGAATAAATATCACAATGTTATTCTCTGCCTCAGAATGATTACGGCGATATCAAGTTTATACTTTGTTTTGGTATTTTTGCACAGTAAAATTACTTTTAAAAATTAGTTTTTCTGCCGCTGTGTTCTAAGAACCATAACATTCTTACTTTTCCTTTAGCGGCGCTGGGTGAGGGCTCGTTTTTTATAGGATAAGCTGTAGTGTTCACTGAATCCTTTTTGGGGAGATATGACATTTTAATCACTTTATTTTTTTTCTCGAGGCAAAATCTGCACTTTGGCCATTGCTGTGATTTTTTTTCCAAAGTTCAGCATGCAAAATAAATGACACATTACCTTATTTAGTCCAATTACGTTGATACCAATTTATGTAGATTTTTTGTTTGTTAGTTTTGCATGGTAGATATTGTCACCCAATGACCACTCATCGCTTATTGTCTTCTTCACATCACTTAAAGGAGTTGTCCGGCCACACAGGGTAAAAAATTTTATAATGCTGCTGCTTTCCTTTCAGTAAGGATAGTAACAGACAGCATACAGGGGCTCAAACCGGCAGTCAGATCAGCTGCAATGTCAATTTCTTACCTTAGATTCTGATCTTCACTGCAGCTTTCAAAGATGGCGCCTCTCTGCGCTCTCCCTCCTCTGTGTGCGCGCTCCCGATGGTAGTAAGAGACATGAAAAGGCAGGATTTCATGGCCTCCCAAAGCTCACGTCCTAGCCCCGCCCACGACACGCCCACCTCTATTGAACTGCTCTACAGTCTCTCCCCGCCCAGGCCCCGCCCCCTGCTGCATACTATAATCAGAGGGGGTGTGGCCAGGGGAGACTGCATTATACACTCATGTCAGGATAAAATCCTGGCATGACTGTAAACACTAGCACTGTGTATAGTGAATGCAGAGGGGCGGGGGAGAGCCGAGAGAGAACTCTCCTGCAGCCCCCCACTGCAAGGCTAAAGTGAAACAAAACATTTCCCCACACACACATGCCCTCATAGTCCCCCTCCCACAGCGACCCCCCCCTCACAATGACCCCCCCCCACAGTGCACTCTCCCACAGTGCCCCCCTAATGATCCCCCACAGTGCCACAAACAGTGCCCTCTACAGTACCCCCTACACATGCCCCCCAGAGTCCCCCCCACTGCACTCCAAAGTAGCCCCCCTCCACATGCCCCCCATCCACAGCGTCCCTATACAATGCTCCCGCCCCCCCCCCTGACAGCCACTTGCACACACACATCCATCCATCCATCCATCCATCCCCCCCCCCCCACGAGAGCCCGCCCCTCCTCTCATTCTTACCTTGGAGTTGAAGAGCCAGCAGCCACGCCTCCCCTGCAGGCAGCTTCCCAGGCTGAAGTTCTTCTGCACATGCACAGAGCTGTGCTGGAGAGGCGCGTCCCCGGTCGTCCCGACAAGAAAAGGAGAAGAGACTTGTCGGAACCAGGAACCATGGCAACCGAGGAGCAACACAGGGGGGGGGCAGCCAAGAGGTAAGTGAATAACTTCTGTTTGCCTAATTTACAATGCACAATGTATATTACAAAGTGCATTGTAATGGGCAAACAGAAGTAATGAGACCTAATGTTTATGGCCGGACAACCCCTTTAAGCCCTTCATAACTAAGGATTACTGATGAGCTGGCGGCCATGGTCACAGAACCATAACTTGTTTATTTTTCAGGTGACGTACAGGAGGGCTTGTTTTTTGTGGGACGAGTTGTATTGTTCGGTTGTACCATTTAACCTACCATATATTGTATGGGAAGACTTTTAAAGGGTTACTACAGTGAAAACCCATTTCACTTGATTGCCTGTCACATTCTGGAGGTCTTATCTGTGTATTCCAGCCACTTCTTGAGGCTTCATTCACACAGGCGTGACGATTTTCAGCCGGCCGTGTCATGGTCACAGCACTTGAAAATCGTGTGAACGAGAGGCAGCCGTGACAAAGTCATGGCTGCAAATCCTATTTAAACACCTGTTTAGATGGCTGAGGCTGCGGCGCATATATGCCACTGCCTCGGTATGTCTTTGGCTCAGGGGGTGGGAGTTTATCTCTGCTAAACTTCCACCCCCTTTCTACCTCTTGATGGCTTATGACAAGTGGAGGGGGTGGGTGCTTAGCAGAGCTAGTCCCTCCCTCTCTCCGCTTCAGCATATGGGAGCTGCCAGCAAGGAGGGGGGGAAAGACTTTTCCACTCTAGCTCCAGCCCCATCCCGCCTTCTCCCAATGCAGACAGCCGGAAAGGGGCAGAGTGGAGGAGGGAAGGGGGAGGGAGTTTAGCAGTCATAGGCTCCCATAGGATTCTATGGCAGTGTCCGTATTCTGGCCAGAAAAGATTGTTCCAGAAATATCTTTTCTGTCGAACACAACAGCGCCCAGCAGGAATGCACATCGTATGTACTATCTTGGGTGGTTGACACTTTTACGCAGTGCCAAATCGCCATCTGAACACATGCATTGGAGATCAATGTATCAAATGTGTGGTGTATATCGGACGGCCGTGAAAACATGGCCGATATATGCCTGCGTGAATGAAGCCTGAGGCTGAGATTTTTTACTTTCCCTTAAACATCCATACCATGATACACTGCTGGTGGAACAGTTTAATCATTACCTTCTATATTCACCTAAGTAAGCTACAGACCATAAGTATAGAGTCAGGAAGATGAGCTGTGATCTCCCCTACTATAGTTCTGTGACAGGATCTATGTGATCACAATCACTAACCATGACATGTGTATCTGTGCCTCTTCTGAACAGTTTCTGGGGTAGGGGTCATGTAATAGCATCACACAAACTGAGAATGTGACAAGAAAATGAATCAAAAAACCCCAAAAAATGGTTGGTCAGAACGGAGATCGGATGACCATATGGGGAAACGAGACCAGGAGTTTTAGACAGAAATAACTAACGATGGTAACTCTAGCTCACTTACATATACTGGGGGAAGAGCTACATAATGAATGAACAAAAAGAAACACCTGAGTGGCGCAATCACATCACTGAGTATGGATTTAATTTTACGGCTTTCATGGTGCAGTAAAAATGACATGTAACCCTCATTATATGGGCCTGTACGATTATATAGTTTTTTTTATATAGTAATGCTTTAAAAATTTTTATATATTTTGAAAAAAATGCTTTCTGTTGCCATCTTTTAACACCCAGAATATTTTTATTTTACATCAATAAGGCTGTGTGAGGGCACATTTTTTGTGTTGTGACTTGTAGTTTGTATTCATACCATTTGGGGGACCTCGACCAATCAGCTATTCGGGTGCCCACTGTCTCTGACAAAATACACAAGAAGCAGAAGCTAGTGCTCTGATCCTTGTGTAGTGGTGGCACTGATAACTGCATTAAAATAAAGTAGAGTTGCATCTGCAATTACCAGTGAAGACCGCTACACAGGGGTCAGAGTTATCTGCTTTCGCTCTGTACCTTGTATGTTTTGCCAGTGACAGCAGGCATCAGAACAGCTGATCAGTCAGGGTCTCAAGTACTGGAACCCAACTGATCAACTATCGGTCATCAATAAAAATACAATGAAAATACATTTTTCAATCTCTGCCCCCCTCATTGACAGGACAGGGAATAAGCTGATGTGGTGGAGAAAATGGGGATCTGAGGCTTCTGTGATTAGGAGAGTGTTGGGAAGGTATCAACTCTTAACGGGAACGGGTTCTGTTGGAAATCGGTGCAGTCACAACCACCCTTACACAACCTTGACGAGAAGAAAGACATGCAACTGGTCAGTGCTGCTTCCAAACAAGGGAGCGTCTTTTATTGAACAGGATACAGGTAATAAATTCTCTGAAAGAGTCTGTCCCAAGAGAGAGAGGAGGCTAGGAGGACCCAGATGTGAGGCTGGTAAACGAAGATGATGTCAAGCTTCGGTCCTTGGAATGCACACGTAAGTAGCTCTCAAATAGGACTCTAAACCAGACCATGCGACCTACAGAGACTGATCAGCGGTGCACCCCCTACTTCTATACAGGCCATAGGCCAGTAAACAGGGACATCCGCACAAACATCTTGTTGCTCTCATTCTGCCTCTTCCCAGTTACCCAGTATCTGGTTCCTCCCACCAAACGTGTGGTTTGCCCATCTCTCCAGATAGGATACTGTGGATAAAATAGCAAGTTTAGCTAGTAGGTGGTATACGAACACCACGTGTCTGCATAGAAACCATGAACCAAATAACGTGTAATGGCAAACAGAGACATGAACACTCTGCAGAGCCTCACCGGCATGCGAATTGCAGAACTGCAAACTGGACACAAAACTCACGGATATGACTGAGAAATAGAGATGAGCGAACCTACTCGTTTGGGGCGTTTTTGCACTCAAGTACCGCTTTTTCTGAGTAACTGACTACTCGGATGAAAAGATTCGGGGGGCACCGGGGGTGAGCGGGGGGTGGCTGAGGGGAGTGCGGGGAGGCAGGGAGGAAGAGAGAGCTCCCCCCTGTTCCCCACTGCTACCCCCCGCTCCACCACGCCGCCCCCCGGCGCCCCCCAAATCTTTTCGTCCGAGTAATCACTTATTCGGAAAAAGCGGTGCTCGAGTGCAAAAACGCCCTAAACGAGTAGGTTCGCTCATCTCTACTGAGAAACAGACATAAATGTTACGCCATTTACACTCACAAACTGGTGAAACCAGACCAAACAGCAGAACTGCGACACAAACTTCATACTCATGGACAGATATAAATCAACAGCTGATAAATGCTCAAAGCACACACCAAGCATACCCCATGTATACACAGATGGAATACATACAATACGAGGTATAGGTTCGTATTTTGGCCAAGATACTTAAGCCAGTAAGCTGTCTTCATGGGTCCTTGTTATCTCATGGGTCTCTACACCAACAAGACAACTAACCCCAGGAAACCTGCTTGTAATGCGGGGAGATTGTTCCGATAGGGATGACACCATGCTGAAACCTAGGAACCTACCTCATTCTGGATGATAAAAGAACCACAGCAAGACACAGTTCACACTACACATACCAAGAGCTGCACAGACACACCGGAGCATGACACTGTTCATACTGAACATCCTGAACAAACAGAGAAAAGGGCAGCAGCCTCTAGCAAAGGAGCTCGTATATATGAGCAACAGACCTTGGGGGTTTGGCTAGATCAGTAGTTACCAAACTTTTTCAGCCATGGAGCCCTTTTTCAAGCAAAAGTTTCTCGTGGAACCCCAAAGCAGGACAGAGGGTGCGGTCAAGGGAGGCATTAAAGGCGTGGCTTATCACAATATATGATTTTTACCTCTGCCGTTATAAAAAGGAGAGGGACGTTTAAAAAAAAAGGGAGGAATGTCAGAGCACTGGATGGGCTATTGATATACATTATATAAAAAAATTAACATGCTGCGGAATTACATCCCACATCGCTTGTCAATATCCGTACGGGTTTTGTGCAGACTTTTTCCACAGCGTGTGGATGAGATTTTCAAAATCTCATATACTTTCCTGCTACAGCTAATGTAAATTTCACAGCAAATCTGCCCCATGTAGTAATAGTGACCACCTATATTGGTGGCCCCAGTAGTAAAAGGTCTGCACGGAAATTTCTGCAGCAATTCTGCCCCATGTGAACCCAGCCTTAGGGGGGCCTTCACACTGGCGAGAAAATTGGGCAGGATTTGTGCAATACTGCCCACACCAGTGTGTAGGACCCATTAGTCCCCACTCTACTCACTCCTGTAGCGGTGTCCGGACAGGCTGTACTGAGGCCTTGTGGTTGGCATAGTAATGTGGATCATGTGACTGGGCCAGCTCATGTGATCCGCATTGCTATGCCATCTGCAGGTCCTGGACGTTGCTTTTCTCAGTACAGCCTGTCAGAACACCGCTATAGTGTGAGTGGAGCAGGGACCTAGGCCCTCCATCGAAGCCCCTGACAATGGCTCGTGGAGCCTCTGTTCTAGATGATAAAGGACCCACAGCTAGACACAGTTCACACAACACATACATAGAGCTGCACAGACACACAGAAGCATGACACTGTTCACACTGAACAAACAGGGAAAAAGCTAGCCTCTAGCAGAGGATCTGGTACATATGAGCAACAGACCTTGGAGATTGGCTGGCTGGAGCAATTCTCACCCAGCCAGCTCAATCAACATAATCTGTGAAGCTATGTGGCTGAAAACCCATGTAATACAACAGATCCCAGCAGCGAACCCTAACATAACTATAGTAATTATCTTTTCTGTATTATTCCTTGGTATTACTCCCAGGCTCTGGCATAAAACAGAATATTGAGTCCCCATTAGGGACCCACCTTACATAGCAGCATAAAAGAACTCTTCACTGAGTTAGAGGGTGAATCCATCACCCAGTAGGAACAACCAGTGGGGTATACACTAAATGGGAGCCTGAATCCTGTTGCTGCACTGAGCCCTGATCCCTCACTACCGCCCCCACTCCTGAAAAGGGTGTGGAGACCATGCAGGGGAGTGATTTAGATCTGGCCATGGATGGAGCAGAGGGTATACTAGGGCATCCGGTAGCCCTAGGAAGCCATCCAATAACTGCCCTGCTTGAAGTGGCTGTGATACAGTTGTCACTGAAATGACAGCCTTCGATGTAGTCTCATAAGGAGAGTGTCACATCTGTCACCTGAGATCTGTGGTTCTACAGGTTCTCTGGAATTTTCCTGCTCATGTGTGGGGAATTGTGCTGTCTGAGGGTGTGTGTGTCTCTAGTCAGCCAATCACTCTAGGCAAGTACACATATAAACTGTCTTCCCAGGTGTGTGTGTGGTCAGCTGTCTTCTCAGGTGTGGGTGTGTTCAGCTTTCTCTGTTCTTATTCTCTCTCTGTGTGTGGTGTGAGCAGGTTCTATGTGTGGTGGCTACAAGAAAGGTTGGTGTCTTGTGGTTTTGTTTGGTTATGTCACCTGACTCCTGGTTAGTGTAGGGACTAGTGGTTTTGCCGGGAGCTGTGACGTGGCCCACTATTTTAGCCAGAATGTCATGTTTGTATATTGGCTGCTGTATGGTGAGATTATGGCTCTGAGTGTCTTCTTATCCTGTCTAGTTGCCCCTGTTGGTGGTGGCATGTGTATGCATTGTAGATTGGGTGCATGGGTTCCTAGGGGCAGCAAGGGCTCAGATCTGAAGACAGCTGGGCTGATCTTTATTGGGGGCGATGTCCCCGCTCAGGTTGGTCCTTGTTCATCTTCCTTTGTAGAAAATCTGAAGAGATGTTAATCTGTGGTGGTTTCACCTGGTGTTCTCTATCTTTGGTAACATTCATGTGGGCCTGGTGTTTACTTGCTCACACGAACGTAACAGAGGGATTCTGTAGTCTTGCTCCTAATCTTTAATCCAAGGGTCTTTTCTTCTTTTGGCATTGGTGGGCATCATGGTCATTGATCATGGTCTTTTGGTCCACCCATCTGGGTAAAATACACTAACGCCCCTTTACTGGGCTCCTGTTGCCACATCCACATTTTGGTTGTAGGGACTCCTGGCAAACAAAGACCGCATGCTTTATAGACAGGTCATAAAAGAATCCATAATCTCGTAACACATCAATCCACAGAACACGGCCCTGGGTCCGCATCACAAGGCAACATCAGCTCCCCTCTCTCTTGTGTATAGTCCCACTTGGTTGCTGCATCCAATAGCTTTCAAAGTCCATCATCCCTTATTCGGGGTCTATTGGCTGTTGCTCATCTTGTGTCCCTATTATCTGAGGCCCCGTCTACCCCTATGAGGGCATAGGGGACCTAAGGATGGAGACAATGGGACGGAGGCAATTGGCATCTGAGGCTCCTGTGATCAGGATAATGTTGGGAAGGTGTCAACTCTAAATGGATTCTTTTGGAAATGAGTGTGGCTAGATTTAAAAGTCACAGGTAAGTAGCTCTCATAGAGGGCGCTACACAGGGTCACGCACCAGGCAGAGACTGATCTGCAGTGTGCCTCTACTTCTATACAGGCCATAGGCCAGTACACATTGCTGGGATATCCACACACGCCTCATTGCTCTCACTTTACCCCTTCCAGGTTACCAAGCATCTAGTTCCTCCCACCAAACACGTGCCCCCCCCCCTCTCTCCGGACAGGAGACTGTGGATAAAATAATAAGTTTATCCAGTAGTTGGTACTAACACCACATGTCTGCAAAGGAACAACAATAGCAATCAGAATATCTGTATTATTCTCTGGTATTACTCCCAGGCTCAGGCCTAAAATTGAACATTGGGGACCCCCTAACAACTGCATGGTGCAAATAGTTATATGTACACTACCGTTCAAAAGTTTGGGGTCACCCAAACAATTTTGTGTTTTCCATGAAAAGTCACACTTATTCACCACCATGCATTGTGAAATGAATAGAAAATAGAGTCAAGACATTGACAAGGTTAGAAATAATGATTTGTATTTGAAATAACATTGTTTTTACATCAAACTTTGCTTTCATCAAAGAATCCTCCTTTTGCAGCAATTACAGCATTGCACACCTTTGACATTCTAGCTGTTAATTTGTTGAGGTAAGCTTGTGAAATTGCACCCCACGCTTCTAGAAGCATCTCCCACAAGTTGGATTGGTTGGATGGGCACTTCTGGCGTACCATACGGTCAAGCTGCTCCCACAACAGCTCAATGGGGTTCAGATCTGGTGACTGCGCTGGCCACTCCATTACCGATAGAATACCAGCTGCCTGCTTCTGCTGTAAATAGTTCTTGCACAATTTGGAGGTGTGTTTAGGGTCATTGTCCTGTTGTAGGATGAAATTGGTTCCAATCAAGCGCTGTCCACTGGGTATGGCATGGCGTTGCAAAATGGAGTGATAGCCTTCCTTATTCAGAATCCCTTTTACCCTGTACAAATCTCCCACCTTACCAGCACCAAAGCAACCCCAGACCATCACATTACCTCCACCATGCTTAACAGATGGCGTCAGGCATTCTTCCAGCATCTTTTCATTTGTTCTGCGTCTCACAAACATTCTTCTTTGTGATCCAAACACCTCAAACTTGGATTCATCCATCCACAACACTTTTTTCCAGTCTTCCTCTGTCCAATGTCTGTGTTCTTTTGCCCATCTTAATCTTTTTCTTTTATTGGCCAGTGTCAGATATGGCTTTTTCTTTGCCACTCTGCCCTGAAGCCCAAAATCCCGCAGCCGCCTCTTCACTGTAGATGTTGACACTGGTGTTTTGCGGGTACTATTTAATGAAGATGCCAGTTGGGTACCTGTGAGGCGTCTGTTTCTCAAACTAGAGACTCTAATGTGCTTATCTTCTTGCTTAGTTGTGCAACGCGGCCTCCCACTTCTTTTTCTACTCTGGTTAGAGCCTGTTTGTGCTGTCCTCTGAAGGGAGTAGTACACACCGTTGTAGGAAATCTTCAATTTCTTAGCAATTTCTCGCATGGAATAGCCTTCATTTCTAAGAACAAGAATAGACTGTCGAGTTTCAGATGAAAGTTCTCTTTTTCTGGCCATTTTGAGCGTTTAATTGACCCCACAAATGTGATGCTCCAAAAACTCAATCTGCTCACAGGAAGGTCAGTTTTGTAGCTTCTGTAACGAGCTAGACTGTTTTCAGATGTGTGAACATGATTGCACAAGGGTTTTCTAATCATCAATTAGCCTTCTGAGCCAATGAGCAAACACATTGTACCATTAGAACACTGGAGTGATAGTTGCTGGAAATGGGCCTCTATTCACCTTTGTAGATTTTGCACAAAAAAACAGGCATTTGCAGCTAGAATAGTCATTTACCACATTAGCAATGTATAGAGTGCATTTGTTTAAAGTTAGGACTAGTTTAAAGTTATCTTCATTGAAAAGTACAGTGCTTTTCCTTCAAAAATAAGGACATTTCAATGTGACCCCAAACTTTTGAACGGTAGTGTACGTCCCAAAGAGGTTAGTCTGTCACTGAGCAAAAAAGACTTAAAACTTAACTTTTATTAATTCTTCATTTAAAAACTTCACTCATTAAGAAACTCGCTGTCCTTTATGTCAGAGCCGCACTGGATGCTATTAAATATTACTGCGCACTGCAGTTCATTCAGACATAATTCACTCAGACCCTACATGTTACAATGTAATAATCTCATTAGGGCCCCACTGTATCATCCATCTCCAAATATACAGAGTCTACCATTGCCAGTGTACTGCCCCGATGATAGCATGTAAGAGAGGAAAGTGGGGCTTTTGACTTTATAATATTTTTATAGATATTTATTTAATAAATAATTATATTTTTTAACTTTTTTAAAACTCTGCTTATTGAAATGTTATCAAAACTTAGTTAAATCAGCAAGTCCAGAATCATACAAAAGTCGAAATATAATATTACTATCTCAGAACATATAAATTGAGTCCCACATATCACTACAAGCGATAATCTATCAGGTAATAAAA
This sequence comes from Eleutherodactylus coqui, assembly GCF_035609145.1. NCBI lineage: Eukaryota > Metazoa > Chordata > Amphibia > Anura > Eleutherodactylidae > Eleutherodactylus > Eleutherodactylus coqui. The sequence continues at coordinate 114,380,869 of NC_089844.1, forward strand.
CTAATTTCGACTCCACCCCTAACCACTCAGGTAGTGGACAGCAGATATCACTCCGCCTCCAAGTCCCCCAGACCTTACAAAGTTTTTCAGGACAATTTCTGTTTCTATATACAACCTTTTCATGCATTAGGGTAGAGTTTACCATGGTTTTCCACTGAATATCAGAAGGTGTTCTGGGTGCCATCCATTTGAGGTCTATCGCTTTGTGAGCAAGAGAAAGAGTGCTCCTTAGAAACATTTTTTAGTGGTGTGGCCAAATTTCATCCCCTGAGGATACCCAAAAGGCATACCTTAGGAGTGCCCTGTGTCAGCATGCCCAGCACCTCCGAGAGAACCTCCAAAACCTCCTCCCAAAAGGCTGCCACCCCAGGGCAGCACCATATGAGGTGCATAAAGTCTGCCCTTTGTTAAGAGCACCAGTGGCACTCTATATGTGAAAACCGACCCATTAGAATAAGTCGAGGTGGGGTGAGATAGCATTGATTTTAATCTACAATTGGGCAATTTTATTATTAGCAGCAGAAGGAATAAGTAGATGTGATTCCATAGCCACATAAATATTGTCTCCAGTAAGGTGATAAGAGGTCTGTCGCCACTTATTAATAATCTCCAAGGGTGTTATTGCCATACAAGCATTTGTGAGGTGGGTGTACAATATTGAGATAAGTCCTCTAGAACCCTGACTTCTTAAAATACCTAGGGTGGGATATGAGGATAATGAAGGCATTGGCCCAGTGGCGTATCTTGAAGCTGCTGGGCCCCAGTGCAAAGTCTGGAGCTGAGCCCCCAAACACAACGCTTCATTGATAGTATTGGTTTGCAATATAGTGAAGAGAGACTTTATTGGCCGTCTAGGGCTCCTGGGCCCAAGTGCGACTACACCCCCTATAGGTGATCCCACATTTATCACAATTTTCCCTATCTGTAGGCTCTATCACTGTCTCTCAGAGCTGCTGATAGGAGTCTTAGCTGTTATGCTGTCTGCTATATACTGTACACAGAGAACTGCAAATTCTGATCTCAAAAGGTTTGTAATACACAAAGAAAGACATAACATCGTTTAGGACAGTGTACAGCAGTACAGAATAGTGTAGATGAGAATACATCACATTACATCCCTCGCCATTAGCTCTAACAGCATGTCTGTGTAACTCATTCCTTCTTTCCCCTCCCCTCTGCTCAAATAAACTTCAATGAAGAAGATGACTCATGAGCCTACTTTACTTCCTGTTCTGTCATACAGCCTTATCCAGCAACATACTTGACAGCAGGAAGTAGACAGCAAGTTAGGAGGAAGGTTTACCCCTAGTGGCCAGCACTTTAGAGTTATTTTTCAGCACAAAAACTAACATTTTACATAAATATACTGAATTTCAGTTTTACTACTTATCACATTTGCTATCATAGAAGCACAAGTTGTTTGAAAAATGTGTGATTATTTAAGAACATAGAGACTTTTACCAAACAAAGTTGTATATTAACTATTGCTATTGTTTGTGTTCCCGCCAAAGTATCTTCACTAAAAAAAGAGTTAACGGCTCAGATTGCCTCCAGTCTCCTCCTCGCCGTCCACCTGCTCCTTACACGCTCATGCCTGAAATATATTTTCTCCAAATACTTATTGCTCCTCCATTATTTAGCTATTCTGAGAGTTGGCCTGTACATATAAAAAGTAATTTTTCTTCTTTAATATTAGATAAGTTTTCGGGATATTTCTTTAATGTTTCTTATTGCCGTCTGAGCAAGACTCCTAATATATCTCAGTTATGACAGATGACATTTTTTGAAATATTCATAAAAGGTAAGTTCTAAATTGGAGGATATTTATTAGCAGGGCTGACAGCTCCCAATGTTTGGCCAGCTTGATAAAACTTTGCATGATTTTCTATGAAGCTTTTATCTTTCTTCCAGGATGATGTAGTATTATGTCAAGCAATGGGTGGTAACATTCACTGATGATGAGGATGAATAAATGTATATGAAACGACAAGCATAGAATTTCATATTAAGCGAAGACATGACTTTTGCGTAGCATGCTAATGACAGTTATTTCCAACAAGAAGTTTGTTTTCCATAGATTGAAGTGCTCTCACCCCGCATGGCAGACTGAGCAGGCAGCTCATGAGGATAATAGAGGATGAATATAGGAACCCACTTTACTATTGTTACTTGGCTTTTATAACAAAGTCAAATATACAGTAATGCTATAAAGTATCATAACAGATTTCATATATTTTGTACTTTATATGTGGATTTTTTTGAAGAATACAGTTGCAGGGAAAAGTAAGTTGGAAAAATATAGTTTTCTGCCTTGATTACTAATAAAACATGGTCTGATTGTTATTTAAGATGCAATTTAGACAAAGACAATCTAACTAAACCAATAACCAAATGTCTTTTTGGGCTCTTTCACATGGGTGCTGCAATTTTCGCCTGAAAATCACATGAAACAGAGGCAGCCACAGTGAAATCTCAGCTGCATCTCCTGTTTTCTCGGCCATTCAGTCGGCCAGGCTGCGGCGTATATACGACGCAGCCCAGAATACCGTTGGCCAGGGGGGAGAGAATTCAGCTCTGCTAAACTCCTTCCCCCTTCTCTGCCCCTTGCTGGCAAAGGGAGGGGGCTGGAGCTTAGCAGAGTTAGTGCGCTAAACTTCCTCCACCTCTCTGCCCCAGACTATGGGAGCTGCCAGCAAGGGGAGGGGGAGGGATTTTAGCAAAATGAGTTGCTGCTAAACTCCCTCCCCCTTCCCTCCCTTTCTCCGCCCCTTGCTGGAAAAGGGAGGAGGCGGGAGCTTAGCAGAGTTAGTGCGCTAAACTCCCTCCACCTCTCTGCCCCAGCCTATGGGAGCTGCCGGCAAGGGGAGGGGAAAGGACTTTAGCAAAACGAGCTGCTGCTAAACTCCATCCCCTTTCCTTTTTCTGACGGCTCTTGCATATGTGCAGAGTTTTATAACGCATGTTGCTAGGAGGAAATTTTTAAAAAAAGAAGAAACCATGAAGCCAGTCCAGGACACCATGTGTAAAGTATGCTATACATGTAAAAGCATATGCTATTAAGGAAGAGCACCTAGAAGGTGTGAGGAGGCTTATAAGGCCATACATGCTCCCCTGGGAAATACGCTGAAAAAGAATAACGTTCATGGAAGGACACCACGAATGAAGTTGCAGCTGTCTAAAAAAGAAAGACAACCATTATGGCCTGTCTCAAGTTTGCCAGAGACCACTTGGATGTTCCACAGTGCTTCTGGGAAAATGTTCTATAGACAGATGGGATAAACCTAGAACTCTTTAGCATAAATGCAGAACACTACGTTTACAGTGCATGACTTCTATGATCATGTACCTCCTTCTGAGGGGGTCAAAAAAAAAACTGAAGGAAGAAAAGAAAAATATATTTGGCTGTATGTTATACATGAACTTTGAATTATGTACAAGCCGTCTGGTCTTTCATACTTTTTTACATACATTGTCAATTATTTTTCGTTTTCACAGACTCTAATGGCCCTTTTACATGGGCCGACAGTCATCTAAATAAATGTACGAGCACAGATGTCACTACTAAGGTAGCTGGCGCTCATGCAGAGCGTTTAGACAGGCAAAGAATAGAGCTGGATTGATGGCTTCCCATTCAGCGCTTCACCTGTTATGTGAAGCGGGGAGCATTTACACAAAACGACTAGCCCGTGATCCAGCAATGATTTTTAAGTTTATTGAAAGTCAGCGTAATGTGCAGTGAGAGAATAGTAAGCAATGGCTGTGCATTTACACTGGACGATATTGCTCAAATTCGTGTAAATGTTCCATTAGTAAATAAGCTGTTATGCTCTAGATAAACAAATAAATTAACCCTCTGTTAATTAAGACAGACTATTGACATGAGTCTCATTGACAAGTTATTATGGCCCAGTAGCATAGCCCCATTTACGCACACAGATGATTGCTCAAAATTTATCAAAAACTGACAGTTTTGAGCGATCATTTTGCATTAGCTACTAATGGGCTAATCAGCCCATTAGTAGCTAACTAGTTTCATTTGCATGTATTTAGAGAACAGCGGGTGGTCTGTTCTCTAAATACATCACTAATGTTCTCCAGCGGGACAGCAGCTGAAAAAATGCTATCAGCGCTGCCTGGGGAGAACTCAACGTACTGTCCCTCTTATCAGGGACGACAGATTTTAAGCTGAACTGAACTCAGCAATGGACGAAAAGTGCACGATGGGCACACATTTACAAGCAACGATTATCACTCAAAAGATGGGTTTGAGCGAATTTTGAGCGATAATCGTTGTGTGTAAAAGGGGCTATTGTCACAGTATTGTGTTGGTGACAAAAGGCTTTAATTTGCAAATAGCATACAAAGGTAAAACTTCTTCCAAGCCTTAAGGTACCGTTAGACAAGACAATTATTGCCTGAATTGTTGCTGGAAACACCAAAATTGAGCGATGATTGTCCCGTGTACATGCGGCTCATGACAGGGCATTATGCAAGAAATCGCTCACTTATTCAATTTGCTTGTTGGGAGGTGGGCAGGCTGAATGATATCCACGCGCTCTGCCTTCATTAACTTGACTATCACTCCTGTATATAGCACAGGAGCGATAGTTGGGTGGTAGTTCTTGGGACGACTGTCTGGCACTTATGAAATCACTTAGTGAGAAAAAATGCTCAAAGATATAACTCACAGTAAAAGAATCCAGATACAGGATATATACTGCAGTAAAGGCTCAATCACCGTTTAACCTGGTAGCATGCAGCAAGCCAGATTGCAACATAGAGGAGAAAAAATGTTCATGTGCAGACTGATGGGGAGTCACTCAACCCAACCCAGGGTAGGGGAGGGGTGACTGCTAACAAACCCAATCTAAACCGTATGAACTGATACCAAGATTACCTCCATAGATGGGTGTGCCACACACTCAGGTTTACAAACCACACTGACTAAGCAGTGGATTGCCCTGCCTAAATAAGTGTGCCACACGGGCATGCCATTCTGGGCTCCTACAGTATCTATAGCAAACCTCACCCATAAAAACACACACTGACACCTGCATTTATCAGTGTGAGAGAGCGTCGGTTCTGGTGTATGCACTGTGGCCTTGCCATGGCACGCCAGCTTACGTGTTTTGGGCCTAAAATATTAACACACGCATTTATCAGTGTGTGTTTTTTAAGCATGCGGTTTACTATAGATGCTGGAGGAACCCAGGATGGCATGCCTGTGTAGCACACTTTTTTAAAGCAGGTCAATCCATTACTTAGTCAGTGTGGGTTGTAAACCTGTATGTATGGGGCACCCATCTATGGTGGTCATCATAATATCGGTTCATATTGTGCAGACTGGGTTTGTTAGCAGTCACCCCTCCTCTAACCTGAGTTGAGTCGCTGCTCAATCAGTCGCACATGAACATTTTTGCTCCTCTATGTTGCAATCTGGCTTGCTGCATGCTACCAGGTTAAACAGCGATTGAGCCTTTCTTTCAGTATATATCCTGTATCTGGCTTCTTTTTCTGTGAGTTATGTGGCACTTATGAGCCCAACAGTTGTCTTGTGTAAGGCCTCCTGCACATGGGTAGATTTTCATTGCGGAATCCGGAGCTGGCGTCCGCCTCCAGATTCCTCAGCAAATACTGCCCAGAACATGCTATTGGAAAACACCTTTTCCTCCACACGAGCAGAAATCAATTGCTAATTTCCGCTCGTGGAGGAAAAATCGCAGCATGTTCTATTTTTGTGTGGATTCTGCACGGACAGCTTCTATTGAAGTCAATGGAAGCCATTCCATCCACGGCCCTTCTGCAATGAAATTGCGGAAAGGTAGCGGATTCCATGTCATCGCTAGGCGGTGACACGGAAAAAGCAGGCGTGAAGAAAAAATCTGTACTGCGCATGTCTGCAGTACAGATTGAAGAAAAGAGAAAGAAGGTACGCATGGATGCTGCTGCTGCCAGAGCTGGATTCCAATGCGGAATTCTGCATGCATAATCTGATCCGCCCGTGTGCAGATGGCCTAAAGGGACCTTTATGCCCCCATATGAGTAGAATGAGCTGCGATATAACTGCTCAGCAAGGCATTTTTTTTTCATTCCACTCTCATTTTTCGGCTGCAGTGCTACAGAGATGCATAGAAAACTGAAAAATGTGTTTGGTGAAGCTACAGTACACTTGACTACAGCAATGTCAGAGGGTGAATGAAATGTTTTTAAGCAGGGGAATCAGCCTGAGTGTTAAGCCACATAGTGGCATGCAGTCCACTTCAGTAACAATGGAGAAATAATAGAAAATGAATGACATGATTCATGTTGATTGATGTTTGACCATCAGAGAGATCTGTGATGAAGTTGGCCATGGCCATGGATCTACAGAAAAATAAATGCACAACTTGGGACATCATATGTTACATGGATCGCAAGGAAACTAACTATGTATTATAAGGACCAGAGAGTCGATGTGTGCAAATTACTGTTGACCAGGTACACTATCTGAGATCACTGTCAAAACTTGGTGGGTAATAATACCACACCCACCATCAATTATTTGAGCCACTGAAGAGCACCTTTCGAGGTCAACATTTCTCTGACATACAGGCTGTGAAAGATGCCATGCCATCTTGGGTCAGTCAGCAACATCTTGAATATTTCCAAAGAGTCTTCATAGCTTATATTCAAAGTTGGAGAAAAGATTTGCAGGCAACTGGTGACTTCTTTGAGAAGTGTCATTGTGTTACTAAGGCTTCCGACTAATGCAAAATTTGATATTTATATTTAGAATAAAGCCGCCTGCAGATGGCCGGGTCGGATCCGGCTGCGAGAATTCTCGCAGCGGGACCCGACCCGAGCGCCTGCAGAGAGCACCGCAGGCTTACCCGCTCCCGCAGCTCCGGCTCTTTCATGTGCCGGCTGCCGGGCAGCCGGCGCATGCGCAGAGCGTAGCTGGCGGCCAGGCAGTGACGTTTCTGTGCGGGGCTCGCAAGCCACGGTTTGTTTGCTGTGCGTGATTTCGTGCAGACAAACCGCGGCCGTCTGCATAGGATTGCGTGCTGTAATGAAATCCTGTGCAGGTGTCCAGGGGCGAAAATTCTGCGGGGAATTTCTGCCCGTCTGCAGGCGGCCTAAATCCGTAGTTGTAACAATTTGAGTAATACTTTGCGGATGATCTTCATACGAAGATCTACAGCCTGCAGAAGGACGTTATATATATTTTTTTTAAATATACAAATTTTAGTACAAAACAATTAACCTTTTTATAGTTGTATTAGTTCTCCAACCTCTGGGTCACACACTCAGGCTTCAGTTACACGGGCGCATCGGCACCCGTACACTGGCGCCGATGCGCCCGTGTGACTGACACCAGCAGACGGACGTATCTGCAAACGGCCGTCTCTCTGCAGCGCTGGAGGAAAGAACATGTGACCGGCTTCATTGCCGGTCATGTGTTCTTTCCTCCGGCGCTGCAAAGAGACGGCCGTCTGCAGGTACGTCCGTCTCCTTCCTGCAGTCACACGGGCGCATCGGCACCGGTGTACGGGTGCCGATGCGCCTGTGTGACTGAGGCCTCATGTGTTATTCTTGGGCTTCAGGCTTTTCGAGTTGGTTCTTTCACCTCCTCTTACCATGACCCTCATCTTTGTCAAGGAATCCAAACACCTTAACCCTTTCCAATCCAATGTCGGGCCTGCCCCGACATCATCATTTCCCTCCACAGCTCCGATGTCGGGGCAGGCCCGACACTGCAGTGCAGGAGTGCATCTGCACCCGATCGTCAGACACATCGGGTGCAGATGAACTCCTGCAATGATCATCAACAAGGACCCTCGAGGAGAAGGCAGAAAGGATTTTTAACCCTTTCTGCCTTCTCCTTTACACATTACATAACGCTCAATTAGCGCTATGTAATGCAGGAGATTCTGCCCGGCGATCATGTGACCGCCGGTGTTTCCTGACCCCCAGCGGTCACATGAACGCAGATACGGAAGCCTGCACCATGGGGGGACCTGTTTACCTGTCCGGCGTCTTCTGCATTCTCCCTTCTGCCTCCCGGCCCGGTGATCATGGGACCGCTAGGTGCCACCTGACCCCAGCAGTCACATGATCGCCGAGGCAGAAGGGAGAATGTGGAAGACGCCGGACAGGTAAGCAGGTCCCTCCACGGTGCAGTGAGCACCTGCACCCTCCTGAACTCTGTCAGTTTAGGAGGGTGCAGGGAAAATTTATTTTTTCTCATCCATTCTCCCCAGCTCCGATTTATTTGGAGGTGGGGAGAATGGATGAGAAAAAATAAATGGATTGGAAAGGGTTAATAAATTAGACCTTCTATAGATGCAAATCAACTGACTTTTTTCAAGTTCCTGTAAAATCTATAATTTATCACCTGTCCTGAAAGATTAGGGTTTCAGTTTTCAGTAGAATATTTTACAACTGTGTCTCACGATGTCTGAACCACAATGAAAATGGTGCAATGGGAGACTCTTCGGGGTTATTAAAGGTTCTCTCCATGTTTGTGTGGGTTTCCTTTGGGTGCACCGGTTTCCTCCTGCATTCAGAAAAACATACTAATAATAGGTGAATTTAGATTGTGAGCCCCAGTGGGGATAACAACCTATATCAAATGATGCACAGCAGTGTGGAATATGTATGTGTAATGCCCTAGATGAACTTGATGCCCTAGAGGAACAGCTGGAGGCCTAAACCTTGTCACGGTGATGCCACACTCTAGTTGGACACTCTGGATGATGATGATGCAGAAATAACGGAGACCAGTCCAGTTAGTTTAGCATTCTAAGAGTGTGCAGATTTACAACTTTGGCACTTTGCAACCACAGGTTAACTTTACAATCCTTAGGAAACGTATTTATAACAGATATTAAAGAATGCAGCAATATTGATTTGATGACACTCTATCTTCAACACTCTCTCTTATTTTACTGAAGATTTGATTTATCAGACAATTTTCCCCACTAATGAATTCAGTTGAGTTTAGATTTAGCTGTAGGATTAGATGAGGTATAGAGACAAGTGGCTGTATACTAGTTCGGGCTTGAGTTTCACCAGGTAGCTATAACTCACTGTTTAGGTGAAGATGGACCTTTGAGAGGATCTTCTGGATTTTCTGCTGTATGATGCCAAAGGAGCGGGTTAATCACCATACTCGACCTTGGGAAACGATAACTGCTGAAGTACTCCTCCTTGCTGACTGCAGAAACTGCAACCTCTCCTTACTCACTCCTGGCTGAGTCTGTCTAACTGTGTCACTCCTTTTATAACCTCCCCCTCTCTTGCACTCTTGCATAGGGACCTCTATGTATGCTTCCTGCCCTTGGGCTTGCACCAGTAAGATTAAACCTGACTGTCAGCCAATGGGAGACCAGCTGACATCAGGATTGAGCTCTATGACTAGAGCAGAAGGGGAGTCACAGGATCTCTTCCACAGGCGGCACCTTCTGGAACCAAGGATGGCATCCAGACAGGTGAAACAGCAGACGTGTACCATGAGTATTCTGCAGGGCCTGCTGGGCCACTACATATGTGATATATAAATAAATAAAATTAATAAATTAATGAAAACAACCCCTTTTTATATAGAGGCTGATCATGAAGAATAAATGGCATAAAAGTAGATAATGTGATACTTATTGGGCACTTGGAGAGATAGCACTAAGCCCTGGGTGGTCCCATCTTCTTCACCACCAAGTGATGAGATGCTGAGCAGTTTGTAAGTTTTCGTAGCAAACAAGGCGTTGGGAAATTGGACAAAAGTCATGGAAAGGTAGTAGAGGGGAAAATCAACACCAGGTATATCTGTCTTGCATGGGCCTATTTGATTTTTACTATGGGGCTTCTCTTCTTTGTACACTGTTGGATGATCATTGATGGTCTGGCTTCAGTAACCTCCAGTTACCAGCTGTTGTGACCAGTAGAAACCATATCTACCCAAACGATTCCCCAGTACCACCTACTGCGGGGAAGATGTAGTATTAAACTCTAGCCAGTCAAACATTTGACAAAAAAATGTAATATATGAATGGACCAGGTCTGCCAGAATGAGAATTTCCCTCATATGACATCCATATGCCCTAACGTGACTTATAGAAAGGGTCTGTCTTCATTAGACAATCTCTCTAAGCCTTCAGCTTCCGTATCTCCTGCTCAAGCATCATTATTGGTCTCTAAGTTTCTTTAGGCTACTTTTTCAGTTCTTTTTCGAACAAGATTTCATCTTTATCAGGAGACTATTAAGCTACCAACAATAACATGATTCATGGAGCTCAACATTTTGAAGATTTATTCAGAACTTATATAGACATAAATCAATAGATCTTTGCTCAGCTCTCTGCACACTTTGACCCATTTGATCATTTGCCTGGGGATTTTCTCAATGTTCTGTGCAAAAATATAGTTTACTATCTATTAAAAATTATTAGGATTCTAGGATTCAGTAGAGTATTTTACAACTATAACTGATTATATCCGAAAAGCTGGGATATGGAACGAAGGAATAAGCTAAGACTACTAAAAGGAAGCCTGTGTTCTTGCCGTCGTCCAAGTATCAGCAATGACTTGATCATTGGTGTACTTTTATATTCATGCAGAACTGTGTGTTCATAGGTATCCTGATTTCAGTGGTATAAGATGTTTCTCTTGCCGCTGAGCGTCTGGTGCAAAAATCTGTGAACCTTTCTATAATGAGTTCTCTTGGGAGATTTCTGTAAAGGAAGGAACAGTATGAGGATAAAAAAATGAGAGCAACTAAACAGCTCCTGTTATAACAACTGCTTTACTTATTATAATAGCTGCATTATTCCTGAAGACATGCAGATTGTATATTACAACCATTTTCTATACCGTGGTCATAAATATTAACATGATCATAGCGTGAAGAAGAGAAATGTCATCTTTCGTAGAGTTTATCTAGAAAAATGGCTTTTCATTGTGTAAATGTGTGGTATAAGGTGGAGTTCACACGGAGCAGAACTGCAGTGGAATTTTTGTGTGGACCCCCCGCATGGAAATTCTGCGACATTTACAGTTGTAGCAAAGTGGACGAGGATTTGAGAATCATGTCCACAAGCTGCAGAAATAACCCGCACAAAACTCATGTGGAAATTGACTTGCAGTGCGGAATTTAAATCCGCATCATGACAATTTTATCGCCGTCTCCGCAGTGGAATTCACTGTTTCTTAATGAGCGGGGTGAAGTCCTCACAGGAATTGGCGATGAAACTCGCTTCAATTGGTGCTGGTTTGGAGGCAGTCTTTCTGCAGCTGATCTGCAGTGGAATGCACGCTGCAGACATTCCACTGAAAATCAGCCCTGTGTGGACCTAGCCTCAGGCTTTTTTCCCCACGAGCGTATATCGGCTGCCATTTTCATGGTCGGCCGATATACGCTACCATTTGGGGCATAGAAGCTCGTGAACAGGCACACAAATTTAACGTTTGTGCACCCATTCAGATGGCATGAGGCCCGGCGCATATATGCTGAGGCCCCTTACTGTCGCTCCTTGCCCTTCCCTTCCCCTTGCTGGCTCACTTCTTCTCTCTTCCCCGCCATCTGATTGCAATGGGAGGGGGCTGGACAGGGGTGGAGCTAAGCGCCACCGCCGCCCTGCCCCTGCCATTGCAACTAGGCCGGAGGGGAAGAGAGAAGAGGGAGGGTGTTTAGCAGTCACGCTGCTAAGCTCCTCTCACCTCCCCTCTCCAGCCGCTGTCATTGGCTCCCATAGGAGCCCATGCAGCAGCCGACGTATTCTGGCCCAAAAGAGAGTTCCAGGATTGTCTTTTGGGCCCAACGTAAAAATGACCACCGCTATATTGCCCTGCTGGGCGCTTTTACGTCTCAGGAATACAGCCATGTGATCTGATGCATTGGAATCCAACGCATCAGATCACAGCGTATATCGGCCGAACGTGAAAACAGCGGGCAGATATACGCTAGTGGGGAAAGAAGCCTCAAGCTGGAGTCACACGAGTCTATACCTAATTGTATGCGCATGAGCATAGAGTTTTTGTGGAACTAATGATACTTTTTGCACGTGTATCGGCGTATTTTACTATAATTTTTGCACCTGCAAGATATGTTTTGTGTGCAGCAAAAAAACATGCACTGATGGAAATGGCTGGTCTGTCTAATACGTTCAAATATGTTCTTTTTTCTGTGGAATTAGGCAGTGTTTCATGCATCTCCTGGTATATTTTTCGTGCATTTGCACATCCCCATTAACTTCTATCTGGAATTTTGCTACGCAAATGTGCAGGTAAATAGAGTACACTGCGGGGTTTTTGCGCAACTGAAATGCACAGAAAAAAATATACACATGTGACTGAACCTATTGGAATCAATGGGTTCTATTCTTTGTTTATAGCGCGTGCAAATACACCCATGTGACACCAATTTTCACGTTTGCAGCTATTCTGCTAAATGGAAATTGTCTTCTAATTAACTCCTCTAAAGTGAGCCACCTTGAGGGTGCGGGCAGACGAGCGTAGGCGTATTTACGTTCGCAGGAGCGCAACGTATAATCGCCCGAGTGATCGTTTTTCACCGATCACGACCAGAGCTAGAAAGCGTATTTTCGTTTGTTCCTACTTTGCAAATGGTCTTTTCGGCGATCGAATATGCGTTGGCGCGTATTTCGGTCGCATATGTTCCGTTTTTTTCGAATTGCCGTTTTTACGCGCCGTAAAATCGCCCATGTGAACGAATACATTCGAAACCATTGCCTCAGATGGTCACATATATACGTTTGGTCGCAAAAACGCGCCGTTTATGCGCTCGTCTGCCCGCACCCTGAATATGCTGAAAAAAATGACACATTAAAGTATCGATTCAAGGCAGAAATTGAGCAGAATCTGTCCCTGCCCATTAGTGAATAGTAACATGGTATTATGGACTATGCTTCAAACTTGGGGGCGTTTATATTTATTGCACCATGTGAATAAACCATCAATTTCCATATCACCATAGTGGGTAAAACAAAGTTCAGGAATATACCTTTCATATCAACAGACTGATTAAATGATGAAATCTCCAGGTCATACTAAAGTGTTTCCATTAGAAAGAAGAAAGACTTCTATTAGCTCAGTATGTCCTAATTGGCCATATTAAGAGAGGTTGTCTAAATCATGCATCCCCTTTAATCCATACTTAACCTTGGTGAAATTTCCCTTTACTTCATAAGAAGTCAATATGATTCCCTTTAAATCTTAGCAGTAACAAACTACTATAATTGAAATCAATGTTACTTCTGGGGAAGCCGTCAATATGGCGATTATTATGCCATCACACGCTCCTGAGAGCAAATATGCACAGCAAATAACTTTCTTGTGTATTAACACTAAAAAAAATACATAATTTTAATAAAGGGGTCTTTCCATCTTACTGCTATGATAAGCCATTGCAATATGATCAATGAGGTCTGAATTGGTTTGGTTTTTGCCCTGTACAGCGGCACACGCAACAATCCACTGTGCTCCAGCTGGCTGTATTTCCTTGTGCAAAATTTGCGCACACAATACGCAGTGAGTAGAACTCATTGATTTCAATAGGTTCATTCACAAGAGCGGGTTTGGAGCTCACATGTGAACCAAAAATCTGTAGAGGAATGATTTTAAGGATCGCTGGGGTCCCAGCAGTTGGAACTCCACTCCTTAAGAATGATAGCACATCCTAGCCATATACTAACAATAAAAGGTAATATCTCTATCATAAAGCTAGAGGCATCAGGTGATGGGGACAAATTACTTCCCTCCTCCCCTCTTATACATTAACTTCTGCATATGTCACAGAGCATGCCCACAGCATTCTTCCATAGAAGTCAATGAGTCATTTCTGACTGAGGTTTCTTTTATTCACGGGGATGCTCTGAAGCAAATATCTGCTGTTCACAGCTTAAAGCATCTGCTCAGGGAACATGGCAGCCCCTATAATTACGTACAGAAAATAAAATGAAAATACAATACGAAAATAACAGGTGAGACAAAATAATATGTTTCAGTATTTGCTTTTAATTAGTAAAAATACAATTAAAGCGAATCTGTCATCAGTTCTAGGTCTAGTAAACCCCGTACATTATTAAAACGATGATGTAGTGCGCATTTCTAAAATTATTCTGTTGGATTTCCTGGGCAAAGCGTACCTTTAGGCCGAATGCCCACGGATGGATTATCGCTGCGGAATTTGCAGTCAGACACCCAACGTGAATTCCGCAGCAATGTCCATTCATAGACATGTAAAGCGGTTCAGTGGAAGGGCTGTGGAAGGTGGGCTGGCCAGACTGTCTCTGCAGGCACCACCGCTCTCTACTACTGTGACATGGAAACATCCTGCACATTATCAATGTAGCGATGAAACTCTCATGCATTCCCCAGGAGCTCCGGGATCAGTGTATGTACCGTTGAGTCTACTGAATCTGTCCATAAAAGTGACAAGCGTGCATGCACCAGTCCCAGACCTCCTCGCGCATGCGCCAATCCCAGCCTCCGCACACATGCGCAAGAGTTTTATCACTATGTTGATAATGTCTCAAAAGCAGAGAGGAGCACTGTTACAAGGGGTACCCAGGCTTGTAAAGACGGTGCAACCCACTCATTGGACCTTTCAGCTATAATATGCATGCAGCACAGAAAATGTAATTACCTTCATTTTTAACCCCTTAGTGACTATCCATTTATGTTTTCATGTCCTGAGTGTGTGGGCTTTATTCTACAGGGTCGTAAGAACATGCTGGCCCTGTAAACTAAAGCCCACAGGTCTGTGAGTGTGACAGTTCCCTGCTATCGGCTACAGGAGGTATCTGAAAACCTGGAGCTGTCATCAGGGTCCGCAGTCGGCAGTCTCCAGTCACGCAATTGCTGTTATCCAATGGATAACAGTGATCACATAAAAGTTAAAGAAAGTTAGTTTCATCTTCCCTCACAGATCCATTCCATGAGAGGAGATGGAACTACTCACCTCTGGCCTCTGCGACAATCTGGTCCTACAAGGACCTGTTCGTAGTTTCTGTGCATGCACACCACTGGCAGAATGTTGGGCACATGCACAAAAGCCAGGAAAGCCCAGGAAATTTTAAATCTCCCTGCTCCTGGCTACCTTTGGTAGCCGAGAGACCGGAGATGTCACGGGGGACTGCGGTATGCAGTCACGTGATCGTTATTATCCAATGGATAATGGTTATCATGTAAAAGGGAAAAAAGTTTCACCTCCCCTCAGGCCCCAACCGGCGCCCCTGTTATTCTGTCAGGTCTGTTAGTTAATATTAAGTCCAAAATGGCCGGCCCTCTAGTTGGGTCCTGTACAAGTTGGGTAAGGTAATTATCTTTGGTAATTGGCAGAAAATTGTTACCTCTATGAGATCCGAAGGTTTCAGCTTTCCAGTTTATATCTGGATAATTAAGTCCCCCATAATAATTACCTCATTGTGATTTGCGCCTTCATTTATTTGCCTTAGTAATAGATTTTCAGTAGTTTTTTTATATTTGATGTCCTATAGAGAACCCCTAAGAGGATTTTATTGTTGTTTTTCCCTCCATGTATTTCCAGCCATAGAGACTCCACATGTTCATCTCCCTCCTATATATCTTCCCGTAGTGTGGGCTTTAAACAGGATTTTACATAAAAACAAACTCCTCCCCCTTTCCAGTTCTTACAATCCCTTTTGAACAGATTGTAACTCTGTAGGTTCACGACCCGGTCGCAGCTTTCATCCAACTAGGTCTCTGTTATTTCCAGTATGTCAAAATTTTTCTCAAAATTATTACTTCTAGTTCATCTAGTTTATTGGTCAGACTTCTTGCATTAGTCACCGTACAGTTTAGAAGCTTTTGGTTATTTTTTATTTTAAGTGTATCTCTATTAACTGTTCTGCCAGTTCTAATTATACTAACCCCTCTCACCGCTCCATCCCCATTTCCATTACTTAGGCCTAGGTCACTGTCTACACTATCTATGCCCCAATCTTTCTGATTGCATTCCCCCCAGTCCCTAGTTTAAACACCCCTCCCACTTTCTAGCCATCTGCTTCCCCAGCACAGCTGCACCCTCCCCATTGAGATGCAGCCCATCCCTATGGTAGAACATGTAGCCAACAATAAAGTCAGCCCAATTCTCCAAGAACCCAAATCCCTCCTTCCTACACCAACTCTAGAGCCACTTGTTTACCTTCTTAATCTCCCGATGCCTTTCTGGTGTGGCAAATGGTACAGGTAGTATTTCAGAAAACACTACTTTGCAGGTCCTTGCCCTAAGCTTACATCCTAATTCCCTGAAATATTTTTTAAGGACCTTCCAACTACCTCTAACTTTATCATTGGTGCCAATGTGTACCATGAGTGGTAGATCCTCACCAGCCCCTCACAGTAATCTGTCAACCCAATCCATGATGTGTCAAATTCGAACACCAGGAAGAAAACACACCATTCAACAATCTCAGTCTCTGTGGCAAATTGCCCCGTTTGTCCCCCTAATAATTGAGTCTCCCACTACCAGGACCTGTCTAGTCTGCCCCGCACTCCAATTTCCCTTTTTACTTGAGCAAACATCCTCCTGGCAGTCAGAAGCCATGATGTGCTGCAGCAGCATTAACCTTGTAATAGCATCGCCCTCATCTGCCAACTTTGCACACTTGTTGGGGTGTGCCAGTTCAGGACTAGCTTCTCTTGACCTCTTCCCTCTACCCAGGGGCATAGCTAAAGGCTCATGGGCCTGGGTGCAAAAGTTTATCTTGGGGCCCCCCAACTTCTCTTAACCCTTTAACGCAGAGGCGTAACTTGAAGCTCCAGGGCCCCAATGCAAAACCTGTAATGGGGCTCCCAACTATAATGCTTTATTCATAGTACTAGGCTCCCTATATGGAGAAGAGAGGTCTTATGGGCCCCCTAAGGCTCCTGGGCCCAGGTGCAACAGCATCCCCTATACTTACGCCAGTGACTCTACCCCTTCTTCTAACTGTCACCCAGCTAGTTGCCTGATCATCCTGCACTACCATCCACCCCACATCTACCCCAGTGAGTGCTGTTCAATGAGCAGTAAACTCCTTTCCATGATGCAAATGGATCTTAGAGTTGCAATCCTGTAGCTAATCCTGTAATGGTATCCCCCTCATCTGCCAACTTTTGAATCACTCTGTATATAAAGAGAATTGGTGTGAACTGCATTATAAAATAAAAACTGAGAAAAAACATTCAATGGGTAAAATAAATTCATATTTGTGCTTAACCAAATTTCGGCCTTTAAAGCTCGGAAAGTATTCAGTGTGAATGAGCATCTCTCAGTGTAGTATCCTTCCTAAGCTAATTTAACGGAATCGGAAGCACAATGACCTTTCTTCACTATGTAGTGTTGGAGCACAGCGGGGCCTCCGTTTCAAACAAGAAATATATAGATAACATAAATAGAACGTGCCAAATTGAATTCTGAGGTAATACAATTCCTTTGACCTGAAACCCTACAAGGAAATAAATCCCAGAATTGCAGACTTCAGGGAATTGGATTGTAATGCAGCTGTGTGGGTCAAAGTTTACACTCGCCTGAATACCAATTGATTGATTTCACGTTCATGATGTCCCAGATTTTAAACATTGAGATAGTGAAATGTGCGTTTAAAGGGGAGAATGTATTAGTATTCGCTGACTTTGAGTAGGAATAATATGAATGGATTTCAAAACATACAGCCATATGCAAAGAATTACCTTTAAAATAAGTGTAGTGGCCCAGTACATGCTTTCCTGGCCCTCTCCATAATGTCATTCATGTAATGTCTTGTGTTGATGCACAGTGCAAGATGTCTTGTCATTCTGGTATGTGTATTGCACAGCTGCAGCAAATGTGAGGTTAATGTCTGCAAAGTGTGAGCTGACTGTGTGGTAAATGTAACAATTCTATCCTGTCACATGGTATGAGATAGGGTATAAATGTGAGTGCTTGAGAGTGGGAAAGGGGTTAAGTGAGTGAGGTGCAATCTTCTAGAGCTGTTGAGAGAAAGTACAGAGGCACATGGGGGCACCTTCAGCCCTCATCTGTTGAAGATGGAAGAAGAGGAGAGGTTTCACGAGTGCAAGGATCAGCATGAATAGTGAGTGTGCCCACCCCAAAGAGAGAGAACGTGAGCCAGTCCTAAGTTTTTCCTACACAAGGCCCAGTGCAGAGGTACTCTTCTTTTCAATTGTTCACGCCCAAGCGTCCTGAAGTCTAGGACCGCTGGGTAGAGGTACGCAATTACAATTGTCACACACACAGGCATACTGAAGTCTGGGATCACTGTGTAGAGGTACTCCTCTTTAAGTCTGTCTGAATATACTTCTAAGTTTTCCTGCACTTGGAATACTAATTGTCTTTTGCCTTGTATGATTTGAGTTATTACCCAGTAAAGTTATTTCCAGGCCCTGACCATTCCCAGGGACCTGAGGTACTATACTACTGTCTGTGACTAGTTTATTTCCCCACCGATGTTCATGCCGGGGGGTACAAGAATAGTGACGTCACCCATGACAACACCTTCACCTGTCCTAGTGTTTATTGGGCATCCGCTTCCCGGGGATGTCCAAAAGAGGCCTAGCACTGCCCTGGCCTTGGCTGCATGTGAACTGGATTATAATTTTCTCCAGCAGGCTTTTGGGGTATTTTGTCGCTTCCAAATTGAGTATTGTGTAGAAGCAGTATGCGCACACTGACCAAGTCAAACACGAGGTATCAGTCTCATGCTCAAAATGGCTCTCTGCCCAGAAACAGCCAGACAGGGCCTTTTATTGTACAGACACACAATGGGCGTGCAACAGGTTACATCAGTAACATATAGGATTCTCATTTGTCGGATCATATATAATCCCCCCTCCTTCCTGCCCACCTTCTCTCAAGTCCAATGTATAAGCAAGTCTTTGTCTTTAACATGTGTCCAAATCTGAAAGTGAAAGTAGATATCCCTTTGTTCAAGAAGATTCTGTGTGTGGAGGATGGGAGGACTGGGAAAACACTCAAGCAATAACATAACACTGTGATTTAACTCTTAGAAGCTGGTTGTGCAACTTGTGTAACTTCTATGTACTTAACTAACATTAGATCAGACATCCATTGTCTAGCAAATACTATGATTAGATTGTGTGTGTGTCCTTTAAACTCTTGAGCTAAAAGTCATTACAACAACAAAATACATTTGGGTTATATTAATCGATAGACATTTTATAAATAATCATCATGTCTATCACAATCCCCCCTTAAAATGTCTATCCTCTAATTCTCTATCTAATTTTCACAGTTTTCTGCGCGTGAGCCTATAACTGGAGCGCGTTGAAGGTTCGTTTTAGAGTCTTCAAGGGGGTGTAGGACTTGTCCACTCCTTCTGGGGATGCATCCAGCAAACTCATGGTGGGAGCGGCTTTTCCAGCATCAGTTTCACAGGTCTCTCTGACACAGGGGATAACACAGCAGACTAGAACAGAAAGGGTAACCATCAGTTCACATACAACAGCGACGCCCGTCTGTGCCAGGATCCTTTACCACCCGCTCATCCATGGCGAGTGCTGGTCCCAAAAGTTAGCTCTTTTTAGTTAGTGCGGTCAGCTTCTTAATGGCAACTGCGTCTTTACCCGCGGGTCACGTGTCGTCTAGGATGTAGGTACAACAAGTCTCCCCTATCATCTTTACAGACACTCCCCTTTTTAGCTAAAGTCATATCTAAGGTCACTCTATTTTTAAAAAAAAAGTCATAGTCGAGGGTAGGTCCTATTGGTCGACTAGTCCCTATAAGGCGTCTCTAGTATAATTTATAAACCACTGCTAACTATAATAAACATAATTAATCCAGTCAACGTTTATTTTACCATAATGATCAGGAAAATGGACTCGAATCTAGTTTTAACTTGATCTCTAATTTTTAAAACTTGTCAGGTACCCCCCTTGGCTATCCTATGATGTCAATGTATACGTGTAGATCAAAACTACCACCAGGGGTCTCTCTTCTCGCTCTAGTATAATGTTACAATACTAGTAGCGTGCACAGGTACGCACGGCGTGGGACTCCCTAATCTTCACCCACACCAATGTCCCTCCTGGAGATAGTCCTAATGGTGAACACGTCCAGGTCGCCTCACCCTTGCGTCAGGGTTTTCCCACTGCCCGTAAGTCCCTACTCCTAGGAGGGGGGGAATCCCTACCTCACCTCAGAGGGAGGCCATGGATTCCCTGGGCTCATTTCCGGGCATCCATACCCTCTATCTGTACAAGTTAACACCACACAGGGTGTGCCCTCGCCGGAACCTAAGGTCTTCTGCACTATCCCTTGGCAAATGGGAATTCCACTGACAATCCATCTTAGGAGATCGGGGCAGGCACAGTACTAGTACATTTCTCCTTTTCTTTGGTAGCGTATGTGTTTGGCATTATCGGAACTGGCTCTTCATCTTTTTTAAACAAGGGAAATATTGGTGAGTTCCCCAAAAATCTCCCTCTACCCTGCCTATTTGCCTGGCAGGTGTAGTTTCCAGGGTAGTCAGTAATACTCTCTCCGGTGCAAAACACTTAAGTAGTTATAGAGTATTCCTTCTTCCATTTCTCACGGACAGTGTAATTAGCGGAAATGTTCGTGAAGAGACTAATAAACCACTCTTCAGCATCTACAGGGAGATTTAGGGGGACTATCCCCGAGTGTAGCCGGGCACTACCGCACACGCAACAGTTAGACTTGTTGCTCCTGTTAGCATTGTACCTCATCAACTCCAACCAGAGATTCTGGTCAGAGTAGCCAGTCGCTACTGTCAAGGTGTCCTCAAAAGGTAGGGTCGGCTATGATCATCATGTTCGTCAAGGTCTTTATCTTACGGCGGAGGGGGTTAATTATGGGCACGGGACTAAGTGAAGGCTTCCATTCGGCTGCATCTACCATATCCCTTATTTTAAACTTCCCTAAGGGATCTGTCCTCCCGTACCGGTATGTCCCCAGACTATAAGTCTCCCCGTCCCCCGGGCTTGGATCTCCCATGGTTAATGTAAAAACCGCATTAAAACCAAGCAACATACTAAGTTCAGCCTTCCAATACCTGCTATCCTTATTATTCTCAAGGAGGGTTATACGACTAATTAGGGATTTCCCGCTCCTATCTTTCTTATTTAAGGCACTTCGTGGTTTATAGGACCAGTCTATTCCTGTGTTACATCCCACTAATCCCCAATAACGGCAGTCTTCTCCCCAGACGTTATCAGTGGCGCAAACATATTGTATTCCCCGGGTATATAAGTCATATAACCAGCTGGACTGAGCTAAATCTGGCCTGCGGTGGGATCTTGCGCCTAGACACGGGACCACAGTACAATAGTCGAAGGAATATGCGGCTACTTGAGCATTGGACGAGTTATACTAGAAGGTAACCATACCCCCATATTCTTCCGACTAAGGATTCCAGTTGCCACCCTCCTCTCTCACTAGCCCTAACCAGAGTAATGTCCTTGGCACAACTAAGACTGGTCTCCCGGATCTGAGGCTTTCTTACAGTATGAAGCATGGATCCATGTAAGTCTTTCGGCTAGTTTCACAGCTGTGGCAGTAGTCAGAAGCACCTGGTAGGGGCCATCAAATCGGGGCTCAGGAGGGTGCTTCCTGAGGAACTTCTTGACGCACACCCAATCCCCAGGCTGCAAGATATGTGTCCCAGTGTCTGCCTCTGAGTCTGGAAGAGAACACCTGTGCATAGGCTTTGGTTAGTTCTTTAACAACGAAAATCACATACTCAGTCAACACATCAGATTGTAATTGTAACCACTGAGGATAGTAACGACCTAGCCTTGGGGCTAGCCCAAACAATCTCATAGGGAGATAATGTATAATCCCCCCTGGGTTCATATCTAACACTGTATAAGGCTATTGGATGACAGTCTTTCCAAAGTGGCGTCATTTTTAAGTATCTTACTTTTTTAGCGTGCCACTACGTCTCTCCACCTTTCCACTACACTAAAGGTGGTACAGTATGTAAAAGGCCTGGGATACACCCAGAGCAGACATGACATGTTACATTCACCTGCGAAGTTTATACCTCTGTCTGACTCTGAATCACCTCTGGTACCCCATATTCACAGTTTACCTCGTTCATGAGCTTCTTTGCGGTTACCTACTTGTTTACCTTGGTAACAGGGTCGGCCTCCAACCTGCAAAGACATCAACAAGCACGTATTCATACTTCCCAACAAGTGGGAGCTGAACGTAGTCAATTTGCAATCCCTGAAATGGGTAGAGTGGTCCCGGCAAGTGTGATGTGGCAAATTTACTTCTGCCCTGTCTCACCTATGGCATAGATCATGCTAAACCGGACAAATGATGCAGCAGCTACAGAGAATCTAGAAGTCGCCCAACCTCTTTCAAGCGTCGTCGTCATTACTGCTTTACTAGGTGGGTCTTTCCGTCCATCAGCTGGGCCATCATGGGATACAGGAACTGTGGTGGGCAAGTGCTGTTGACTGGTCACCACACGCTGTCCTGTTTCTGCTGCTCCCATATTAGTCCATTTATTCTTTCCTTCCTTGCTGGCTGGTAACTGTAAAAGTCTTTAGCATATCAAAGTCCAAATTTTTGTCAATGTCCAAAGTTTTTTGCCACTGACTCATGCTGTCAGTACCTTTCTTCTTTCTTCCACGGCTTGAGGGCCGCTGCCTTTGCTGCGCTGTCAGCGAGGGTGTCGTCTCTCGCCTCTCCAGTGTAGGAATCGGTGCGAACTCTCAACTTTGTCAGGTAGAAGTAGGGCCTCCATGCGACTCTGTACCGCTGCACCATACTCAATTGGTTGTCCTGCTAAGGTAAAAAAACTGTCTGGCCTTCCATATTGGGCCGTAATCATGAGCTGTGCCAAATGCATACCAGGAGTCAGTGTAAAGGATTGCCGGTCTTACCTCTCGCCACTCTACACGCCTCAGTGAGGGCTTCCAATTCCGCTTCTTGTACTGTGACATGCGGAGGCAGAGCTTCTGCTTCTAGGACATCTTGTTGTGTGACCACTGCATATCCGATGTGGAGTCATCAGTCCTCACCCTGATACCATCTGCAAAAAGCTCAACATATGCATTATCAACAGAGGTTCTGATAACTGTTTGCATACCTGCAGTTTCTTACTGAATTAGTACTAAATAATCGTTCTGATGTTCTATTTCACATGGCTCGGAATCTTGTAGCACAAAATCATTTATTTATTTTTTTTTCAAACCCAATAGCTGATCTACAACACCTAGATCATCTATGACCCAGATCACCTCTGCCTCCCCCCTTTTGAACAGGAATACTCAATGCAAAAAGAGTCATTGCGTTCAAACTAGTAAACCAAGAGGCACAAAAACAAGCACTTTGTAGGTCAAGGTGACATTGTATGCAGCGAAGTCTGAGCAAAAATCTCCTTACAAAAAATTTTTTTTCCTTTCAGGTTGCAGTTAGCATTTTTTAACACAAGGGGGCGCCACACAATTCAAATTTTACGTCACCCAGTGTAATAGTATTTCAGGGTATGGCCAGCGTTTAGCTTTTACTCTCCTGTCGGAATATAATTATAGCTTCAGTGTAGACTGACACTAGAATATACAAAAGACTTAAAGAAAAACTAAAGAATACGGATGAATTAACATCCTACTCTGGGCAATTCAATCCCTCTTTCTTCACATAAAAAGTAAAATTACTTCACCAAATTGCATGAAAAAGTTTGCTGGGTGACTATAGGGAAATTATTTCATCTGTAGGAGCCTTCCATAACATCATCTGTCTGAGTAGGCATTGGAGAAGCGGGCAGTGGAAAACAGAGCCCCTGGGAACATGAGAGAGCGTCCCCTGTCATGTATTCCTGGTCTCTGCCCCCCATGCATCAACTCCAATCTTCCATGCACTATAAACCAGCTTAGTCATCTACTATGTCCCAAGCTGCATCTTCACAAAGGTTTGTTTCCCTGAACTTATCACACATCCAAAGTGGCCACATCTTGGAGCGTAACAAAGTCTGGTCAAACAAAACCTTACTTCAGACAATCATGATGTTAGCACTGGATACAGTGGCATTGGGGAATATAGGCCTCCCAAATGCAGCAAAATGGCCGCCAGAGGCAGAAAGGGGCGGGGCTACAAATCTCCCAAGTGAGGCAAAATGGCTGCTGAGTAGCAGCACGTCCAGGTGAGGCAAGATGGCCGCTGGAGGAGGAAGGGGCGGGGCCAGGTCCTGTCCCGGATGGGGAGGGACCGGAAGTAACATCACACACCCTGAAAGTGAGCACATGGGGGGGGGGAGTAACTTCAGGGTGGGGGCAGGCCTCACTACATTTACTGCAGAGTCACACTATGTTGGATTGTAAACATTGCAAGCCAGCCGCCATTACAAGGAGGGGCTGCAGTCAACACAAAGACATTACATTGTTCATTAGCAATACACATACCCCCCTACATGCTTTCCCCTCTTCAATCTCTTGACTACGTTATACCTTCTCCTAGCAATCTAAAAACACCTTTCTTTCTGCTAGGCTTCCTGCTCATCTTCTGAAACTTTCTACAGCCTATCTTATCTGTCCATGACCTGACATTTCTTTCTGCAACTTTTCCTGATCCTTTCCCATCAGCAACCAAATCACAAGCTCTATGACCTTTGTCCTTGTTCACTTTGCTCAACTCTATGCTACCTGCTTATTCTATTCTATTCAAAGTTTCTATTCATTCTATTCGAAGACACAGTAGTGTTTCTCTTGTAAAATCTGCTTTCTTCAAATCCTTCCCATATAACCTCTTTCCCACTCAGATTACAATACGCATTAATTCTATAAAACACAGGGAAAGACAAAGTAAACAGAAAGGGTTAATTGAGAAGTGCTCTTAGTGGCTTAACTTCAGTCCACTCTCTTACCAGCACCCCTCCCCCAATAATCAACACTGCACATTCTTTCTATAATAGCAGACAGACGGGATTACTGGAGAATACCCACAACGGCTCAAGGTATATATATATATCCACCTTTATATCAACCCAAGGTATATATCTCATCTACCTTTTTTAACAACCCACCGTCTAGTAATCCCCAAGAGCACTCCTTGTACACGATCTAGACAGGACATTTAGCTATACACAGAGACTGACGATTATTTTCAATGACCAAAACTTCAACAATATTCTGGAGAAATCAGCCGTCACACCACGGCTATATTCACCCGTAAATACCTTTCCACATATGAGAACATAACACGCTCAATCATATGGTAAGTATACGTATCATAAATCTTCCTAACCTCACACTAGTTTTACCTAGGAGCACGTGTCACTGGCGTGTTCCCTCAGACTTAAACAGCCGAGTCCGCCCTCCCGACACATTAACCCTCACAGAATTTATCTCTTGGTCTTGCATAAACAATTTTTAACCGTCTCAGACATAACAGCCACAGCATACAAAATACCCCTTAAGCAGGTTAAAACGGTGGTCTTTTCCGAGTAAGAAAGAACTATATTACCTGCCTTTCATTGATTTATCACTCTGGACCAGGAACAGGCAGAAAAGCAGTCAGAACCCAGATCACATCGGTAGATTTACATAAAGCAATCTTACCGTGTTCTGTAGATTTTCGGGCCCCTGAGTTCTGCGTGCCATCCGCCGATCTCTGTATTTTTCCAGAATGAAAGAAATCAAAATCTCTTAACTCGGTCCACCCAGGAGACGCCACTGAACTGGATTATAATTTTCTCCAGCAGGCTTTTGGGGTATTTTGTCGCTTCCAAATTGAGTATTGTGTAGAAGCAGTATGCGCACACTGACCAAGTCAAACACGAGGTATCAGTCTCATGCTCAAAATGGCTCTCTGCCCAGAAACAGCCAGACAGGGCCTTTTATTGTACAGACACACAATGGGCGTGCAACAGGTTACATCAGTAACATATAGGATTCTCATTTGTCGGATCATATATAATCCCCCCTCCTTCCTGCCCACCTTCTCTCAAGTCCAATGTATAAGCAAGTCTTTGTCTTTAACATGTGTCCAAATCTGAAAGTGAAAGTAGATATCCCTTTGTTCAAGAAGATTCTGTGTGTGGAGGATGGGAGGACTGGGAAAACACTCAAGCAATAACATAACACTGTGATTTAACTCTTAGAAGCTGGTTGTGCAACTTGTGTAACTTCTATGTACTTAACTAACATTAGATCAGACATCCATTGTCTAGCAAATACTATGATTAGATTGTGTGTGTGTCCTTTAAACTCTTGAGCTAAAAGTCATTACAACAACAAAATACATTTGGGTTATATTAATCGATAGACATTTTATAAATAATCATCATGTCTATCACACATGCATCCCTCCTGGAGGAAGCGTGGTAAGTGCCGCCATGACAAGCCAGCATCTTGCCCTTCTAGCGCATGCCATGTGTCCAGGGTTACCCTACGGGACGCTGCATAAGGAGCATGCGCCACAATGGGGTTGGGCAAAGAAATATGGGTCAAGTTCATTGTTGTTAACTGATTCTTACTTTTCTATTGTATTACTTGAGTGGAAACTGTCTCCATTTAAAACGTGCTCCATGTATGCAGTCCTTGAATAACCATTCGAGGGTGCATACGGCATGCACAAGATGTGAGCGTTTTGCGCATGTGGAAGCCCAGATCCTAGATCTAAATGAGCAGCTTGCAACTCTGAGATCCATTGGCAACATGGAAAGGAGTTTACTGCTCCCTGAGCAGACACTCACTGGGGTAGATGTAACATACATACAAACGGTAGTAACATAGTATGTTAGGCTGAGTGAAGACAATGTCTATCTAGTTCAGCCTGTTTCAACCCCCTCCCCCCTTGTTGGTCCAGAGGAAGGCAAAAAAAAACAAGCAGCCATTTTGCTCATTTGGAGGAAAAATTCCTTCCCGACTCCATAATGGCAGCCAGAGTAATCCCTGGATCAACATTAGAGATCAACAACCCCACTGGTTACCTAATGTCTATATCCTGTAATATCATAGCTTTCGAGAAAGAAATCTAGTCCCCTCTTAAATTCCTCTATCGATTTTGCCATTAGCACATCTTCAGGCAAAGAGTTCCGCAGACCCACTGCTCTTACAGTAAAGAATCCCCTTCTGTGTTGGTGATGAAACCTGCTTTCCTCTAGACGTAGCAGATGCCCTCTTATTACTGACGCAGTCCTGGGTATAAACAGATCATGGGAGAGATCCTTGTATTGTCCCCTCATGTATTTATACATAGTTATTTGATCGCCCCTTAACAATCTTTTTTCCAGGGTAAATAATCCTAATTTTGTTAGCCTCTCTGGGTATTGCAGTCCTCTCATTCCATTTATTATTTTATTTGCCCTTCTTTGAACCCCCTCCAGCACTGTAACATCTTTCCTGAGTACTGGTATCCAGAACTGTGCGCAGTATTCCATGTGAGGCCTGACAAGTGCCTTATATAGTGGAAGGATAATGTGCTCATCCGTCGCCCCTATACCTCTTTTAATGCACCCCAAGACTTTATTTGCTTTTACAGCAGCTGATTGGCATTGGTTGTTCCAGTTAAGTCTACAATCCACTAGTATCCCCATCTCTTTTTCCATATCACTTTTCCCTAGCAGTACCCCATTTAGTGTATATGGGTGACATCCGTTTCTCCTGCCCATGTGCATTATCTTACATTTATCCACCTTGAACTTCATTTGCCATTTTTCTACCCATGCCCCCAGCTTATCTAGGTCCTTTTGTAGCCGCATATTGTCCTCCATTGTATTATTTATCTTGTATAATCTTGTATCATCTGCAAATATTGATATTTTGCTGTGCAGCCCCTCTATCAGGCCGTTGATAAATGTATTGAACAGAATGGGGCCTAATACTGAACCCTGTGGCACCCACTAGCAACGGTGGCCCAATCAGAGGTGGGGGTGGATGGTAGTATGAGAGGCAGGATGATTTAGCAGCTAGCTGGGTAACAGAATGAGGGCTAGACAGAGGAGGTCGAGGGAGGCTAGTCCTGAACTGGCACAGCCCAACAAGTTTGTAAAGTTGGCAGATGAGGGGGATGCCATTACAGGATTAGCACTGCTACAGGAAATCATGCCCTCTAACCACTAGGGGGATGTTTGCTCCAGTAAAAAGGGGGATAGGAGTGCAGGGCAGGCTTAACAGGTGCTGGTATTGGGAGATTCAATTATTAGGGGGACAGACAGGGCAATCTGCCACTAAGACCAGGATAGTCGAACAGTGTGTTGCTTTCCTGGTACTCGAGTTCTACAAAATGTGGATCGGGTTGACAGATTACTGGGAGAGGCTGGTGAGGATCCAATAATCATGGTTCACATTGGTACCAATGATAAAGTTAGAGGTAGGTGGAAGGTCCTTAAATACGATTTCAGGGAGCCATGATGAAAGCTTATAGCAAGGACCTCCAAAGTACTATTTTCTGAAATACTACCTGCAGCCTGGCTCAAAAATGGAGCTTCAGTTTTAAAAGTTATCGTAACCAGTATAGTACATTCAGAACACCATTGTTCTCCCCATGCAGAATAAAGAAGATAGGAAGTAACTGTGGCAAATTGATGCCTATAATTATTGTTATTTAGTTGTCGCCTAATGACTATGCATTTAGTCATTGCTATGATTAGAATTACCCTGTGATTAAGTTCTAGTTCAGAAAACAAAAACATACAAACATCTATACCCCTCATTCTTCACTTCTCAGAATAGAAAAGCTTTTTACTAGTTTTATCTTACAAACTTTTTTCAATTACTTTTTGAAACATGAAAGCTGTTTTTGAAATGAATGCTACGTTTTAAAACAAAAACGTTAACAGTTGACTGAAATAGTTACAAAGATAATCACTTCTGGAGGCATTTCTTTTGCCAACAATGATGAATAGAGTATTGTGAAATACGGCAGTGCTGTGAATGCAGATGAAAATAACAAAAGCATAATTAAATCAATAAAACAAAAAATAATCAATTTATTTGTAATCAATCTTACTGGGCGATACGTGAGTGTAGAGCAAAATGCTTAAAGGGAATATGTCATGTATGGCAGATACAAGTCTGTAGAAAATAAATTATGGAGCAGATTTATCAATTATAGGCAAAATTAAAGTTTTTGCTGGCACAAGTGGGATGATAGATTCTCTCTTATGTGTATTCTAGTTTCTTTAATGTCATTCTGGATCAACATTGCAGGATAATAGGCTGAACTGGATGGACACGTCTTTTTTCAGTCTTACATACTGTGTTACTATGCAACTTTTTATATTTAAAAACTTTTATCTTATCATATTAGGACAACTTTATATAGGCATATGCGCAAAAATTCTCACAGTATCATGACTTTTTGCACTGTATAGGATGCACTATCGTGCGCGCTTTAGCACATTTTACTGTACTTTTTACGCTGCCAGGGACCGCTCACATTGGCATGGGACACTCCTGCGCCATGATTTAATAGGCTGTGCACCCTAATTCGTCCCTGGTGTTTTTGATTTTCCTGCAAAACTGCACAGTTCATTGAACTTTTGCGTACCCCATAGACTCATATGGTTCCTTAGGTGCGCAAATGCACAAAAAATAGAGCATGTCACATGAAATGCTTTCACTTCTGTGTCCTGAGATCTGTTGTACTATGGGTTCTCTGGAGCTCTCCTTCTCAGGTGTGGGAATTGTGCTGGCTGGGCGTGTGTTGTGTCTGCAGTCAGCCAATCACTCCAGGTCAGTACACATAAAGCTGTCTTCCCAGGTGTGGGTGTGGTCAGCTTTCTCTGTTCTCATTTCTCTCTGTGTTGTGTGAGCAGGTGCTATGTGTGGTGCCTGCAAGGCAGGTTTGTGTCTTGTGGTTTTGTTTGGTTATTGTTGGGAGCTATGACGTGGCCTGCTAGCTTCCATATTTTGGCCCAAATGTCAACAAATACCTGTCATTTATAGCATTAGCATCTACTACTTGTGTTTGCATATTGGCTGCTGTATGGTGTGATTTTGGTTCTATGTGTCTTCTTATCCTGTCCAGATGTTTCTGTCTATGGTGGCATGTGTATGCATCCTAGCCTGGGTGCGTGGGTTCCTAGAGGCAGCAAGGGCTTAGTCCGAAGACCGCTGGGGTGTCCCTGCTTAAGTAGGTCCTTGGTCATCTTCCTTTGCAGAAGATGGGGAGAGGACGGAGAGAAGATGGGGAGAAGATTAATCTATGATTGTTTCACCTGGTGTTCCCTATCCTGGTAACATTCGTGTGGGCCCAGTGCTTACTAGCCTTCATGAATGTAACACGTGTGTATGTGAAGCTGCCCTTAGAGAAACATATTTCCTTCCGGTTCTATGTGTATAGTAGGGTGGTCCATAGAGATATGGCAAAAAATGAAGTGGTAGCTATACATCAAGACACCTTCCCAATTTGTTACATCTGCTAATAGTAATGTGAGGGTAAAGTTTTAGTTTTAAATTCCAACTGCAAGATGGGGCTCCAAACTGATGTAAATTATGAGAAATGGCGCTGACTCACAAGATTTCCAATTACACGAGCTGCAGCATTAATATTAACAATCTGCTTTTGCAAAAGAACCGCTATACTTTAAACCATTAAGTATTGACAATGGCATTTGTCCTGACAATCTACACATTTGTGCCGTTCCTATAAAGTACCTCCAAATATATGAAAATATATGAAAATTCTGACACAAATACTTGTCACTTAATGCTTTAGGACCGGGCAGCAGACTTCTTGGTAATCTGTGTTGGAACTTGCAATTTTCTTCCACGACTTGAAGCAACAGTTGTTTTTATTCTTCGTCATTAGTCAAAAGTCTGAAAATTCATAGTTTTTGAGCACAACCTTGTCGTAGACATAAGAACCAGAAACTCTGCCTAAATAAAGGTTCGTTAAAAGGACAAAATAGAGGGTGTGTGGCTTTATAGTTGTAAGTTGAGCTTTTTGGGCCATCTTAGTGTATAGCCTGTGTGTTCTGCACAGCAGCTGCAATATTTGAAGCAGGGGTGTAACTATAGGGGGTGCAGGGGATGCGGTTGCACCCGAGCCCAGGAGCCTTAGGGGGCCCATAAGGCCTCTCTTCTCTATATTGGGAGCCCAGTACTATGAAAAAAGTATTATAGTTGGGGGCCCTGTTACAGATTTTGCACCGGGCCCCAGAAGCTTCAAGTTACACCTCTGATTTGAAGAATAGCTCCCCCCCTCCCTCCAGAGACTATGGAGTGGCAGGGAAGGTATATACAGAGTCATGGGATGGGTGTTAGTCGCAGAAGTGCCCGACAGTTGTCTTAGCAATAATTGCTCATGCTTTCACAAAGGAGTGATGATCCCTCAGTGAATAGCTGTGGAGCGGGCTGGGAATTGCTCCAGATGCCTGCCTCCATTCGCAGTATATGAACAACTGCCCGTTTTCCCCGGCCAATCGTCATTCAGTTTTTACACCTTTATAAATTGAATGATGAATGTTAAGAGAACAAATTATAGTTCATCATTCAGTCACTGGCAGCAATTACACTGACCGATCATTCAGATTCCTGCAATACAGCGCGTATCTGAATGAAAATTGTTCTATTTAAGGGTGACTACCCACTACAGTTTTTTTCACTGCGAAATTCGATGCATTTTTTTTTCTGCAGGGGTCTATGGGACTTGTAATGTTAAAATTGCGATTGCGAAAAATTGTGATTTCGCGGTAAATTGCGATTTTGCGCGATCGCAATTTTAACATTACAAGTCCCATAGACCCCTGCAGAAAAAAAAATGCTGCAAATTTCGTAGTGAAGAAATACTGTAGTGGTTAGTAACCCTTAAAGCACCCTAATCAGTGCTTCCATGTCTTATCTAAGTCTCCTGCTGTACAGTAGAGCTGTCATCTGTCATCATATGCTTTACCTTCTAAGGGCTCATGCCCATGAATGTTGCGGGATACGCCTGCAGATTTACATCGTGGGAGTACCGCGATTAAAAACAAAAAGTGCCTGCTGGTGATCGTGGAATTCCATGGTCTTCATTAATGCTATATTAACGGAGACCTCCCACGGTGTAAATCCCTGGTAAATAGAACATACCGCAATTTATTTCCTGCTGCAGAAATTCGCTGTAGAATTCCGCATTTGAGCATTGGTAGGTAGAAAGCTATTAGGTTCAATAGAACCTAATTGCTGTGGAATTCATGTGCGGATTTCCGCCATAGGAAAGGCCGTAGAAATCAGTTCGTGCACATTCACTCTTATGATTATGAAATGACTCTGTTGACCCTAACCTGGTCTACACTGCAGCTCAGCTTCAGGAAAAAATGAAAAGTCAGCCAATTGTTTGTGCTTCTGTATCTAGTGTGAAAACTGAAAAATTTTAGAATTTTTAATTCTGAATATTCAAATAGAAATAAGAAACGCCGCAAAATAAAAAAATATATACGTATAAAATTAAACCCAACTGAAAATAATTTAATCTTGACATTTAATTTAAAAAAAATGTGAGCTAGAAGAACAAGCTAACATTCTGATCAATAAAAGTGACTTTGTCTTGTGCTGGCCTATTGTTTGGGATAATAATTCTCCAATGGGCTATAACCTTTGATAGAAGAGTACAAGCTAATCCTTCTAAAATTAAGTGGTGTCTCCTGTAAAATACATGTCTACTATACTAGCATTGTGTTTTATAATTGGAGATTATAGAGCAGCTACATAAAAATCTATTTTCCTCCTACTGCTAGCCATGTGCATTGTGATGTACTAGATGGTGATTAATTTTGATCTTTATACAGAAAATTATTTTGTAGCTCAGTAAAAAAAATGCATCCTTTAAGGTTTGTATTATATGGCATCCAGTAACTATGTATTGTGCATTTTAATTGGTTCTGAATTTTCAAGCTATTCTCCATAACAACGCTGCTCTACCATGATTACCAAAAGCAGTGAACTCAGCACATTAAAAACTATTTATGTTAATTGGATTGTGCCATGTGTCTTTCCCTACACAAGGCAAAATGCAAAAAGTGATGTCATAATACAGGGGTAATGCACACAGTGATGTCACAGCATAAATACAGATTACGATGATCAGTATGAAGTAATACAAGTACAGTGGTTAGTGATGATGGGTATAAGTAAAAGTACAAAGTGCCAGTATTAGTGTATCTTGACGCCACCAGGAAGCCCTGGTGGTGTCAAGATTGACCGGGGGTAACGCCCCCTTGTCCCTGATTGGCTCTTCAGCTGGTAAGGCTGTAGGTCCTGGAAGGACACTGAGGTACTGCTGCACCCAGAGCTGAGAATACAATGAGGAGAAAGAGCGCTGAAGCGCCTTCTCCTGCAGTGCAGAAGCACCCCTGCCCCAGTACAATTAAAAGATGTCTGCCGCAGCTGGGAGCGCAGCGTGCTGGAGGAAGAAGCACTGTGACAGCCAGCCGCATGCACACAGTAGCTCGAGAGCAGGGATGGCAGAGCAGCATGGAACAGTAGCGTGATAGTGTGTGACCGCGCTGGCACATCAGCATTTGCTGTGCGCGAGGGACACGCCGTAAGGCACAACACACTATCAGGCATGGTGGCAGCAGGCAGGCGGCCACCAGAACGGAATACACACCCAGCGGCCTTCAAACCTAGGTGCGGCGGGGAGGCAGCGTGCCCCACCAGCGGTGACAGTCCCACGTGGAGCTTATACATTGTTTTTTACTGTCCCTGGTGGACTATGGTGAGGGTTCCTTTTATTCTTACAGCTCTTAATGTAAGGCTACATGGAATAATAACCCTGACCCTAAGGCTCCAGGGACTGCAACAAGCAATGTACAGTGTGCTGCTAGGACCTTCAAAGCTTGACCCTATCAGAAGCTGGGGGTGTGAGAGGGGCATTCCTCCATTCAAACCCCTAGCTTCCTGGTGGCGTCAAGATACACCAATACCTGAAGTGCCTTGTCCAGCCAAAGTAATCCCCTTATGTGTAACGGACATGTTGACAAGAGACGCCTAGGGAAGTAGAGAAGATGTATCAGGCACCTATGGTGCATTGATCCTGCATGCATGGAGTACAGAGACTGTTCTATGAAGACAAATGCTATAAGTGTGAAATTCCACTTATTGTAATAGGGTTTTCTTAAACTCTTTTTATTTCAATTTTCTCATATTCATGTCAAGTAAATATTACTAACATACATTGCGATACAAATGTTTGCATAGTCAGGTTACATTTACATCTCGAATACATGAACACGGCTCTGCTGAGAATGTACAGTCTTTCAAGAGGAATTCTCTTAGTAACTTACTCATATAGTTCAGTAAATATAGGTTAATGCCTACAGGATATATTTGCCCATGCATGCGATTAAGCTCTATTGTTTACAAAGATGAGTGTTTGCACAGATGCAATATGTCCTTGGATATCCAGTGCCCTTGAATAATTGTACCGCAATGATTAACATTTATGTATATAACACATTAACACTAACTGTCAACATCTGGAACAATAAAGGTGGCTCTTCTTTGGTTTTCTTAGTTTTTTTTTTGCTAAATTAATATACATTATCAATATGTAGGATTTCTATTTGTTGCTTGGATATATCATCTTTTCTATGGCTTAACCCTTTCCAATCTACTGTCTGACGTCTAAAGACATTCTGATTGAAGCCTGTACAGCTCTGATGTCGGAAGACGTCCGGCAGGGTATTCTTACTGTATATTACTGGCCGCTCTGTTGTCGGGGGCCTCTCCAACATGTCCCATACTGCAGTACTGGCTCTAGCCAGCAGATGGCGCCGTTGTATAATGGCTGAAAAAGAAAGCCCCCTTGGAAACTCTGAATCCAAAATTGGATTGCAAAGGGTTAATAGTATTGCTCTTATGTTATTTTTAATCTTCCAAAGCCATTCGCTCCTGCTTGAGTGTTGTACCAAGATGTGTTACTAAATGGACGAATGCATCCCATGATCTCATTCGAGTCCAGAAATTTTTCTATGAAAACTCAACATTTCCCAAAGAATTTCAACGTTTGGGATTCTGCACGTTTTTCTGTCTTTACTTTTAGAAGGTTTTGTAATTGCTGTAATATATCTGGTATTGCCGGGGGTTTGGCTTGTAACGATTTTGCTAACAGGCACCTTTTGCCTGTGTGCATCATATTAGTGTTTGTTATTTGGCCAGGGAGAGAATGGAGTACATGAGCTTGTGGACTTAATGTAATAGAGAAACCTCCTGCACCAGTGATTGGATTTCTGTCCAGAGTGTTTTGATTTTGGGGCAATGCCAAATTCCATGCAGAAAATTGTTTTTTGGTTGAGAGCATCTAGGGCACGCCTGCAGTCTAGTTGGTTTCCCAGGATGTGACGGTATGTTGAAACCATATATCGCTCCATGTATGATTTTAAAAGAGGTTTCCCTCCATCTTTCAATTGTTATAGCCTTTCTTACCAAAATCCAACCTTCCGCCAGTTTTTGGCATAGCTCTGAGTCCCGTAGTTCCCGTTACCATTTTTTAAACAGAGGTGTATTATCCGTTTCAGCCCACCCTTCTCTGAATCGATAGTACAAATCAGATATAGAATGTGTCTGTGATGATCCTTGCATGAGCATGTCAATTGGGTTAGTTATTGGTTCTTTCAAGGCTTTACCAAGTCTAGTTCTTAGAAAAGCTCTTATTTGGTAAAAAGTGTGATATGGGTAGGTCATATACGTCACGTATCTCTTCAAATGTCTTGTATCTAGGTTCCCTATGGTGAAGAAGGTGCTGGACTTTCATAATTCCCCTACTATGTCACAAATCAAACATTTTATAATCTTGCCTTTTCTTGCTCCCACAAATCCATATATTTTGATAATTTTAATGGTAGATGGCAATTTTGGCAGGTTATTTTTGAAAGCAGCAATAGTATCTTTTGTCATAGTAGATTGTTTAGCCCCCTTTGGAAGGTTGGAAAATCTTGTGTGTAAGAGAGCATTTAGGTTCCAGTGGTGCAACAGGTCTTTTTCTAGCTTGTAGTTTGAAAAATGACTAGACTTCTGTAGCAAATCCAGCGAGTGTCACATAAGGCTAGCTAATTATTGGTAATCTTAAATGTAGTGGCCCAGTACAACGGGGCCCCTCCATAACTGTATGCATGCATTTGTCTTGTCAGTGTCTTGTGTGTTGCAAGAATGGGGTGTATTGCCTAGCTGCAGCACTGAAAGAGTTAACTGTCTGGTATGTGAGATGATTGTCTGGGTTTTGTATCTTTTTCTCTGTCACGTGACCTTGTGAGATATATGTGTTTGCAAGGCGTGTACAAGAGAGTTCTGGGTTGAAAGCATTCTGTTCTGGACCTGCGACAGAAAGGTCTTCAGAAATTCCACACAGGTACCTTCGACCTGTGTGGTCCAGAATGACTGTCGGGGACAACTATCCCTAGGAGTTTAGCAGCGTGAACCCGACCACGAGTGTGGACTGGTAGAGATTAGGAGAGAGAAGAGAGTGTGGTAGCGGGCCAGGACCTACAGATAACTGTGGCTGTGGTTTCTCCTGTGATCCCATGAGTTCTCCATGTCGCAAAGCCTGTCCAGGAAACTGCTGAATTGTATTTGTTGCCAAAGTTGAGTAAAACGACCAGTCGCTGTCCGATTCCGGAGGCCGCATCTTAAAAAGTACCTGTGTGTGTGTAGATTTACTACAACCAGGAAATCTCCCATGGAGGCTGTGCGAGAGAGCATTTACTCCACCATCTAGGAATTCCCCGCTGCAGAAGAAACGGTGGCATCACCCGGGACAAAAGATACTAAGGTAATTAAATATTGGGTTTCCCTTTTATTAACCTCCCCTCGGCCCTTAGACGTGTCACCGGCTACCCTCCGGGTGGGAGACGGTAGAGCCACTGTGACAAGGCCCAAACTCTACCCCGCTGTCTCCTTGGATGTTACATTAAACTTATATGTACCCTCCCATGGAGTGCCGCGTAATTCCAGTTTGTTTAGTGAAGTTTGTTTTTTTATAAAATGGGCCACCTCCGCGCCACACATAACACCATCACCAGCTTCATCTGCCTGATTATGTCTGTGCCAGAAATGTTGTACAGACAAATGCCTTATGGCTCCTGTTTTCAGTATGGAATATGTTACTAGTGAAAACACTGAAAATGAGAGATGCAGCTAGTAGCTGTCGGCCCCCTTGTGCAAAATCAACAATAGAGCCCTCCAGGTATAATGCTTCATTTATAGTACTGTCTCCTCATATAAGGAAGTGAGTCCCTATGGGCCTCCTAGGGCTCCAGAGCCTGGGTGCAACTACATCTTCTGCATTCATTATACTTACACGTCTGTAAAATGTGCATGTTTTAGCATATTAAATAAGAAAAAGTGAAATACTAGACAATATAAGGAGAAGGATACATATAGTTAGGCTCAGTACAAGGATAAATTGGTAAGATTCCAACTACTATTGACGCTTCTGGCCACCTTCTTTGTAGTAAACTATAGTGATGAGTGAACTTTTGAAAAGTTCAGTTTGGGCAGTTCGCTGAATTTTTGCAAAAAGTTCAGTTTGGTTCAAATTAATTTGAAACGAACCTGAAGTTAGAAAAAAAAAACCTGAAACTGGTGTATACTACTGTCTAAGAGCCATAAAAGCCCTGTATACTCCAGTGTTCAGGGCTAGTGTTCAGCAAACCAGTAGAACCCTTTTTATAAGGTAGAACTTTGAAAAAAGTTTGATTCAGGTTTGTGCTGAACTGAACTGTTTATCAAAGTTCGATCCTAATAGGGTTCTACTGTTTTGGCTCATTTAACACTAGTGAAATACATCACAGTCCTATTTGCCATGTTGCCTTTAACATTCTAAAATGGGGATATCACATTAATAACATATCTACGGCCCTTGGGGGAAGTAAGAATAGGCTATTCAGAACTGCATATTTTTGCCTTGCATATCCTGCAATATTCTATGGTAAATAGACTATATTAATTAAGTAGAGAGCATTTGCAGATATTTCCATTGTTCTATGGCCAATGAGTTCTACTAGAGTGAGAGGCAACATGACTAGACAAACTTTCAAGCCAGCACCCATAACAAGGCTCAGATTGCTGTAGCTTGTATTTAGCATCTGGTCAGCATAGCTGGGAGTATTTCAGGGGACTTTGCAAGTGCATAATATGACAGGACTAGGAGGGCACTGTAGTATCAGTGTGTGGAGCCATTATTTAGTCACTGTGTGCCAGTAATATAATTACTATTATTTGGACACGAAATAGAACATTATAGGTATAGTGGATGCTGTATCTGAGGGTGCATTATAAGACTGATTGGTGGTATTTTTGGGCACTGCATATTACTCTCATTTTGGCACTTTACGTATTGCGCAACAATAATGAGCAGTATAGACTAGGGCTAAGCCAAAGTCTGAAAACTTTGCTAAGTCTTTGTGCTTCTCTCTGTAGTCCTAATGCAGTAAATGATGCAGGGAAACAAATTTGGGTTGCTATTTTATGGAAGGTGAATGGTCCTATTGTCAGTTACAGTGTCCATTGTGTTTCCAGGGAGTAATATATTGATTTTTATATCTCCAGATGTGATAAGACATAAGAAGCCAAGAACAATGGAGTTATTAAAGTTGACAAATGGAACTGTTCATAAACTGTATTGGTACCCACTGTACACATCCCATTTTCGCAGCTGTTTGGTCCATGCAGACAGATATCTCTAGAGAAATGGAGCTCATATGTTATGAGAATTAATAAACATAGTAAATTCTTGGTATTAGCAAAGTCTCAAGTGAAAAATGAAATCTTGCTTTTGCTCTTATATCCCTGTGGGCAGTTAGTAAGTACAGTCTTACTATAGGAAGCCGAGCTCATTCAGGAGCAAAATGGTCTTTACAACTATTCCAATGGCAGGAAAATGTCACAATTGCTAAACTGGTCAGGGGCGCAGGATGATGTCACACCATTTCTGTGCTTCTCCTCCATCCTCCTTCTCCCAGCTCTTTGTGTCTTTAACACTTCTGGAGGATCATCCCATAGGTTAGACTTGGAATTGTTTTGATCACCCAAGAGAGCAGAGGATCCAGTAATGTAAAAAATGGTCTATTGGAACATCAAATGGAGCAATGTGTTTCATGAACTAAAGTACCCTTTCTCAAGCAACTATAATTTCCAAAATGTGATCATGTCCTTTTGGTTGATCAAAACAATTCCAAGTGCCATTTGATTCATCTGGGAGGATGTTGGCTACCTGTCCAGAGATTCTATATACTAGAGCAGTGCTTCCTGTAGGTTTATTTATGTCTCTTACTACCATGCTTCCCCTAAAAAAAGACCCTGTCTTATAATAATTTTTCCCCCAAAAGAGGCACAGCAATACTAACCTAGCAGGCGCTGTCCGGGTCACTCCCACTGGTCTCCACAGTTCTGACAGGTTTCCTTGCAGTTCTCAGCACAGACAGAAGATCGCTTGCTGGTAACGAGGTTTGTAAACCCAGCCTCCAGCAAGCAATTGCTATGATTGGTTCTCGAGTGCCATGGCTCAGCCAAACACTGCGGCACTCGATGAACCAATCACAGCCATTCAATATGATGGCTGTGGTTGGTCCATCGAGCACTGCAATGATTAGCTGAACCGCGGCGCTCAAGAACCAATCAGAGCAATCGCTTGCTGGAAGCGGGGTTTACAAACCCCATTACCAGTAAGTGATATCCTGTCAGCACTGAGAGCTGCAAGGAAGCCTGCCAGAACTGCAGAGAGCAGTGGGAGTGACCCGGACAGCGCCTGCTAGGTTAGTATTGCTGTTTTATTCATGTAGTGTAGGTAGGGCTTCTTTTTGGAGTAGGGCCGAATGCAGACGGCCGGGTCGGATTACAATTGAGAGATCCTCGCAGCGGAATGCGATCCTGTGCCCTTGCAGTTCCCCCGGCTTACCTGTCCGGCGCCTTCTCTGTGCTCTGTGGATGTGCTGGCTGGTGCACAGATGCAAATGCATAGTGCAGAGCCATGGGGCCAGCAATGACGTGGATAGTGCAAGCTTCTGCGAGGCTTACACTAGAATTGGACATGCTGCAATTTCCACCTCACGAGCGGAATATTGCAGTTGATTTCCGCTCATTGGCATGGAAATGCATTTTTCAATGCATGTCCTATGAGCTGTATTTGCTGCGGGATCCCGCAGTGCAATACACCTGCGTGCATTAGGCCTAGGGCTAATATTTACCCCCCCCCCCCCCCCGAAAATCAGGGTAGGGCTTATTTTTGGGTAAACGCTGTAGTATTATGCATATAGCATAATTGCATCAGGTAAAAACATATGATTTACTGTACTGTGCAAAAGTTTTTGGCAGGTGTGGAAAAAATGCTGCACAGTAAAAATGTTTTC
This sequence comes from Eleutherodactylus coqui, assembly GCF_035609145.1. Taxonomy (NCBI): domain Eukaryota; kingdom Metazoa; phylum Chordata; class Amphibia; order Anura; family Eleutherodactylidae; genus Eleutherodactylus; species Eleutherodactylus coqui. The sequence continues at coordinate 114,421,123 of NC_089844.1, forward strand.
AAAGACAGAAGGCGATTGATTTGCTACAAATTTATTCTGTAGCAGCAACCCCAAACATCCAGCCAATGTCATTAATAACTATCTTCAGTGTAAAGAAGAAGAAGGAGTCCTGGAAGTGATGATATGGCCTCACAGAGCCCTGATCTCAACATCATCCAGTCTGTCTAGGATTACATGAAGAGACAGAGGGATCTGAGCAAGCCGACATCCATCTCTGGTTAGTTCTCCAAGATGTCTGGGAAAAAAATGCCTCTGAGTTTCTTCAAAAAGATGTGCAACTGTACCCAAAAGAATTGATGCTATTTTGAAGGTAAAGGATGATCACACCAAATATCGATTTGACTTAAGGCCCATTTACACGGGCTAATGATCGCTAAAAGATCGCTCAAAGGACAGTTTGAGTGACAGCTTTGAGCGATCATTTAGCATAAACTATTAAGTAGCTACTCAGCTACTTAAGTACCAATTAAGCATGCAAATGAAGCCTTAGCTGAATGCAGTTAATAGCCCGAGGCTATTATCTGCTCTCAGATCCCTTGTTCTCCACGGGGAAACAATGCTATCAGCACTCCCCGTGGATTTTTAGGTTGGACTGTATTTAATGATCAGCTAGCAGAGCCCGAAAAGCGCATGATGGGCACGCGTTTAGACACACCAATGATGGCTGAAACGATCGCCGATTAGGGATTTTTTTTTGCGATCATTGGCTGGTGTAAATGGGCCTTTAGATTTCCCTTTTGATCATCCACTTTGCATTTTGTTGTTTGACAAAAAAAACCTCTTAGCACTTCTATTTTTGTAGCATTCTTGCTTTGCAGCATTTTCTTGACTCCTGCCCAAAACCTTCCCACAATACTGTACATTATTTTATTTGATGTGGGATGCATTCACCCTATGTGGCACCATTCTCTTTCCTTCTACACTTTGGACAGTCCAGCCTGTCTCACTGTTGTCTGTGTCTATCTGCTCTCCCTGACATTAATGTATTCCATACTCCCCTCAGAGCCGAGGATTATCTCATACAATCTCCCTCTGCTTCTCCTCCTGCTTCTAGCTCACAATGCCTTTTACACTTCAGGAATCCCTTCATATATCCCAACTCCCTCATTGTCCCCTATGTCCGTCACACTTCGGAAATCACCTCCTATAGGCCCGACCTACTGACTGCTCAATCTTTAGAAGTCTCCTCTCGCAATCCAGCTCCACTAGTCATTTCAATCCTTCAATTATAAACAGCACTAATGGGAAAAAGGATGCGTGGAAAGTACTGAATGTCTAGAAATGTTCGCGATATTGTCCAGAACTATGTGTACTGGTTATACAGAGGAATCGGGCGCAGTGGGAACTGAAGTTTCCAGCTGACATCATCAGGAAGATACAATGCAGAGTCGCGGTCTCCCCCTACTTTCCCCATACTATAGTAGATTTAGTGCACATCCTGCAAATAAATGAACCTGTAGAACAAGTCAGAGGAGCCAATTTTAAATAATGATTATTAAGGAACTTAATTTCACTCAGTGGGGCACATTTCCCAGAAGGTTTTTAAGTTAATCACCGGATGTCCACTTTAAGTGGTGCTGCACTTATATATAGTCTGCTTTTTAATTAATTCTTTTTATTACTTTGAGTATTTAAAGTTAGGTTTCCCTCAATTTCTTTTGATCACATATATCTACTTCTATGAATATTCAATCAAGATCCGACTACCGATTTATTCCGGAGCTGTCTAAATGTCATATTTAATCTGGTCTGTGTCACTTCTTTCCTTTTAGTAAGATCTATTTGCTAAGCTAAATTAAAAATAAGAAAATATAAGGCACAATTTATACAAGATATATCTGCAATTACTAAGTTGAATTAAACATATCCCTTCATGAATAATGAAGCTGAAAGAGGCCAGAGGAAAAATGAGATATGATCTCTAACCCATGTATTTTTAATTGCTTCATTATCTGAAATTTGGTGTGAATAACAGTGGATATAGTTTGCTGTTAATGCACAAAAAGAAATGGGAAATTTTTCTGCCAAATCACAAAAAGCTATCAAAAATTAATTTTGTCTGCTGTGATCGCTCAAATTGTAAGTGTTTCCGACTTCGAGTGACATAAAAAATGCCATTTATATGCTAATAGTGAATAGTCACATCAGTCCATTTTGATGTCAACTGTATAAATATATATGTATGTATTTTCGTTTTAATGAGCTGTGATGAATTAGAAGTCACTATCTCATAGGGCAAGCCACAAAACAAAAAACTTCATACTACACCTTGAAGGAGTTTTCCCATTTTTTGAAGTCTTTGTACATCACTATGCTTACCATCATTTTCTGATCAGTGGGGATCTGACTGCAATACCCCCACCAAGACAGAGGGTGTAAGGCGCACAGTGCTGCTTACTCATCAAAGTTTTTCCCTGCATGCCAGGGCGCCGGGAGTGCCACTGTCCAAGAAAAAATATGAAGGAGCAGCAACCTCTACATTTGCAGGGGGCCCTCCAGTTGGTCTAGCAATTTACCATCACTTTATGTAATAGGAAGACCCCTTTAAGCCTTTAACTGCACATAGTTTTTTTTTCATCCTTGCATTCCAATTGTATAGTTGTATGAGGGCTTATTTTTTGCAGGGATGAGTTATATCTTTTATGGTACCATTTAAAGGACTGTATAATGTATTAGAACAGTTTACAAAAAGTTTAAGTGGGGTAAATTGAAAAAAAAAAGGCAAATGCATCATTTTTCTGGTGAGGTTTACTCTTGCGATCTTAACTTCATCTTATGGGTTAATTCATATTATTATGATGATACTATGTTTATGGAGATTTTATGCTTTACTGTTTAAAAAATGAAACCCCTTTTATTTAATTATATATCGTTATACTCAGAGCCCCATAATTTTATTATTTTTCCTTCGATGGGGTTGTGCAAGGACTTATTTCTTGTGGGAGACAAGGTGACCAAAAAAAAATTTAAGTCTGGCATTATGCATTTTTTACAGCGTTCACCGTGTTAGATAAATAACACAATACGCAGGCAGTTTGCTCTTTTACAGACATAGTGATAACAATTATGCTAATTTTTTTATTATTCAGATTGCTTTGTGGGAAAAATGGGAAAAGGGATTTTGAACTTGCGATTTTGTGATTGTTCCTACAATATACTGCAATACTTCAGTATTGTAGTATATTGTAATTTAAATGATGGCATATTAAGCCCTGCCACAAAGCAGGGTTTAATATGGCTAAATACATGGCTACCCTGAGAGTCTTCATTAGGCCCAGGGCTACCATGGCAACCAGGGACACCCCACAATCTCATCACAGGGGGCCGCAGGTATTCTGGGGAAACTCCATCCAGCTGACATTTTGCAGCAGCATTGACCCTGCATGTAATCTGTCAAATAGACGTGATCGAAGCTAACTCTATTTGCGCACTGCATACCCAACCCACATCTCTGTGACGTACATGTATGTCACAGAGGAAAAAGCGATTAATTATGATATCCAGATCCTTCAGTGTATATTTCAGTATAGTGCTCCCTCAAATTACAATATTATATTGCTCTTTGGCAACCTATTGTTTCAGGTGATTTTTCAGTCATAACCTACCATATGTGTGTATATGGGAAGTAACACTATTTCTGGCCTTTAAGTGTCTTGTGTTTTCCATTTTTTACAGTTTTCCTCTCTGAAGCCTGCAAATCTAATTGTCAGTTGTCCCTGAACTCAGCAGCTATGATACCTTCCAAACATAGCACACATAAAAGTGGAGATCCAGCTCCCCCATATCTATCTCGCACATACACCAAAGCACCATCAATATGGGGAACATACAGGAGCACTGAAAAGCTAATATGTGAAAACAGCACAAAGGTGAGGCAGTGAAACATTTATAAAATGCTGCAGCAGTGTCTCTCACACTATAGCTGCTCCTTCCCCTCTTCTCTCCATAGACTTCTGTTGGCAGCATCTGTAACCTGAACCATTGGTAAAGCTGATAATGTATTTCGTCTCTTGCTTCATTAAGATATATTTCATCAGAGAACTGACAGGCAGATCAGTTCAGGAGGCAGAGGGGAAAGAGAGGAAGAAGTGGCTGATAAGTGGCGAAAAACGCATTTTTCTGTAATAAGATATAACAAAGTTTCTTTTCTGCACTTGTACTATTGATCTGGGCAAAGTTTGTTGAAATGATAGTAACTCTTTAAAGATTTTAAAGTAACCTGAAAGAATATCTCTCTGGAAAACTAGTAATTGGTTCCAAACCTTATAAAGTATCACCCCAAAAAGTGATAGGATATATCATCACTTTTATCATTAACGGGAGCCTGATTGCTTTGACTCCCCAGAGATCCGGGCACAATGAAGCTTTACAACACGGCCTGATTCCCTGAGTTTCACAGCAGTACAGAACAGCATTAACCCTTTCCAATACACTGTCTGCCGTCTTCCTACATTCTGATTTAGGCTTGTACAGCTCCAATGTCAGAAGACATCCGACAGGGTATTCTTACCATCTATTGCTAGCCACTCCGCTGTTCGAGCCTCCTTGGCGCGCACACACACTGGCTTTAGCCAGCAGATGGCAACGTTGTATAACAGCAAAAAAGAAAGGCTGTTAGGAAACCCTGAATACAAAATTGGATTGGAAAGGGTTAAAGGGGCTGCAGGAATTTCTGGCAAGTACTGGTTGTGTAGTGCATGGGACAACCATCTCCTGTATTCTTCATATGTCTGGGCTGTGGGGTACGAGGGGCAAGATGGGAGCCTCTTCTAACAAAGAAAAACATCCAAGCCTGGATGGTGGAGGCAGCATTCTGCTTTGGGGATGTTTTTTCTACTGCTAGAAGGTGGAGGGAATTATGAACAGTTTCAATAATCAGTTCATTTTGGCACAAAACCTTCAGGCCTTCTACTAAAAATTGCAAAGTCAAGATTATACACATTTTTTTGTATTTAAACTTATCAAAACATGTTTCTATCCCCGAATATTCCAGGACTAATGTTAGAATAGTGCCATCAGCTGCCTGTATTCTGTGTCCAACTCAGTAATTGTTCCAAGGTGGTCACACTTTTGAGCAGTTTTGCTTCCCTCTTTGCTCCACTGGATACGTTGAAGGTTTCCTAGTATGGTGAGCAGCTGCTTCTGAAATTGCTGCATCTTCTTTGATATCAGAAAAGATGTTGAGCACGTGGTAAGATTGAGACAACATTACTGCAGAGAAGCCAGATTGAGTTGGTGTGACCTCCTTGGAACATTAGTCTGTTCAACAGAAACAGCAGGTGGTGCTATTCTAACAATAGTCCTGGAATATCCAGAGATATAGAGAGCAGGTGGTGCTATTCTAGCATCAGTCCTGGAATATCCGAAGATAAAACATGTTTAAAATAAGTACAAAACATTTCCAGACTTGTGGACTGTCCTTAATTAGAAGCAATATTTTTTTAGATCAACCTCTTTAAATCTTAACAATCAGATCCATAATAATACTTACAGTGTTATCACAGGTGCCAATATAAAAGTGCCACACTGCCACATTTCCTACACAGTATATGAAAAAGACAATACAGTATTAGTGTACCATGTCTCCACCAGAAGGTTGGGTGGAGACATGGGTTGGCTACACTCATTTCCAGGGAACGCCCATATCACGGGCAAACACACTTTCCCGGTGGTGTACAGCCTCCAAGCTCCTTCTCCTGTTTAAGCAGCAAAATGTGAAGAGCGGCGGTGGTGCTGAGGTGGCATTGTACAGCCTCTAGCCTCCTCCTCCTACAGCTTCTCTTCCTGCCTGATCAATCCGGCAAAGCAGAAGAGCAGCGGCAGTGCTGCGGCTGTCTATGACCCGCAGGGGCACAGGAGCGAAGATGCGAGCAAGGCTCACTGAGAAGGAGGACGATTCAGGAAGACCACACTATAGGCCGGAGAGGGGTGACATTGATGCTGACAGTGGGGGGCCGGATACAGGGGCGGCATGGACGCTGACAGCAGGTCCGGCAGCGGTGGCGGGGAACAGGAGGATAGATGGGAAGCCAACACGGACATGTGTGAGCTGACGCCAGCAGGGAAATGTGTCAGCTGTCAGGTGGATGTTGTGGGCGTGACCTGCCCATGCCCTGTAACTCAGGGTCACCAACCCATATCTCCACCCATACATCCGGTGGAGACATGGTACACTAATACCTGGCAACGCACCTTTTAATGTGTCACATAAATCTAGAGAAATATTTAATATTTTCTTAGTAATGTGAATTGTATTTATCTCTATATAAAAAGAATAGTATTGTATATCAATCAAAAGGTAAAATCTCTGCTTGCAGTGCTGTAAAACTGTATATCAAATGTAAACCAAAAGGCTTTTACCTACAGGGCAGGAGCTATGATGTATTCAAAAGAGAACAAATAGCCCTGCATCACAAAATGTGCTCAATAAAAGCCGCAAATCTGTATCACAACAATCACAAGCTAGGTTTTTCCTTCCATTATTGCTCCAATTTGCAGAAGAGGGCTGCTTGCTGCTTTAACCATGGTGCAATCTTTAAATTACCATTATTATTGCAAAGCCTCTTCACTTTAGCACATTTAAATATGATACAATCCTGGCTGTGAACTAGCAAATGGTGAAAATTTTTTACCCCTGAGTGTCTTACCAGCATCTAAGATTTTGACATGAATAATAAAGTTTGCCGTCAAGAGATAAAAGGACGGGAAGGGAAACAAGATATGCAGTTGAAATGTTTCCTTGAGACAATAACTTTTGATCTTGCTGTGCATACTGGGTAATTGTACAATATAAGCAGGAGGAGAGCACATTAGGGGCATAAAATAGACTGATATAGGCCATCTTTTGAAAAACCCACAAATTACTTGCATGGTGAACACAACTAAGGTCAGATATTGAAGACGTTTTCCGTGCCAACTAAAATAAAAATACTTCATTTCATGTGTTCATTTATATTCATAGTCATTTTTCCTGAATTTTATGTAGCCTTTACAGTGACTCCTTGCTGCTGGTTTAGCTTGAGAATGTTTTTTTTATATGGCATCAATACATTGTAGGAAGACAAGTCAGAGTAGATGCAAAATAATAATGGAGGTAGTTTGAAGGAGTATTTATTAAGGTTTTATATTGTGTAAGGAGGAGGCGCTGCTTGCTCTCCCTCTAAGGGCAGTTTCAGATGGACGTATTGTGCAACTACGCTCCATGCCGGCGAGTGTAGTTTCACACGAACAAGGTTTTTCGCCGGCTGTAGGAGTTTGGAAAAAATAGCGGGAAGATAGGTCCTGCCTTATCTTTCCCACAAGTAGTTAATACTGCTTGTGGAAAAGATAGGGCAAGTCTTATCTTTTCTCGGCCATACAATTAACCCCTTAAGGACATGGCCTATTTTGGGCTTAAGGACGCAACGATTTTTTGCGGATTTTCATCTCCATTTTTCAAAAGCCATAACTTTTTTACTTTTCCGTCGACGCGGCCGTATAAGGGCTTGTTTTTTGTGTGATGAACTGTAGTTTTTATCGGTGCCATTTTGGGGTACATAGACTATATTGTAAAACTTTTATTATTTTTTTTATGATAACATGGGGAGAAAACGCATCAATTCTGCCATAGATTTGGGGTTTTTTTTCACAGTGTTAATCATGTAGCATAAATAATACAATATATTTTTTCTGTGGGTCGGTACGCTTACAACAATACCCAAATTTATTTTTTTTTTAGGTTTTTTTTCCACTTTTCTGCAATAAAAACCCTCTTTTTGGACATCTTTTTTTTTCTAAATCACTGCAATCAAAGTCCTGTAACTTTTTTATATTTCTATGTACGAAGCTCTGTGAGGGCTTATTTTTTGCAAGACGAGCTGTCGTTTTTATTGGTACCATTTTGGGGAATATACAGCTTTTTTGATCACTTTTATTGCCTTTTTTGGGAGGCAAAATGCTAAAAATTAGCATTTTGCCTGTTTTTTAGTGTTTTATTTACGCTTTTTCCCGTACAAAATAAAAAGCGTGTTTAACTTTTTGTACACATCTTTACAGACGTGTCAATATCAAATATGTACCATTTTTTTTTTTTTAACCTTTTTTTATGCTAATATGAGAAAAAGCATAAAAAAGGGGTTTTTTTACTTTTTTTTTTTGCATTTTTCTTTTTTGTACATTTTTCTTATCTTTTTTTTTACACTATTTGTGTCCCTCTGAGAGACTTAATCACAGCACTGATGATCCCTCTGATTAGGCATGGTCGGGCTACTGCCCTGCCATGCCTTATCGCTTAAACAGCGATCCCAGGCACTGGCAACACAGGACGCCGGTATCTGGCGTCCTGTTGCCATGGCAATAGGCCGGGCTCTCTGCGATTAAAGGAGTTGTCCGGCCACACAGGGTAAAAATTTTTATAATGCTGCTGCTTCCCTTTCAGTAAGGATAGTAACAGACAGCATACTAGGGCTCAAACTGTCCGGCAGATCAGCTGCAATGTCAGTTTATTACCTTAGACTGATCTTCTCTGCAGTTTTCAAAGATGGCGCCTCTGTGCTGCCTTCTCACATGCCCTGCGCCCCCCCCCCCCTCTTCTGTGTGCGCGCTCCCGATGGTAGTAAGACATGAAAAGGCAGGATTTCCCTCAGCTCACGTCCTAGCCCCGCCCACGACACACCCACCTCTATTGAACTGCTCTACAGTCTCTCCCCGCCCAGGCCCCGCCCCCTGCTAAAGTAAAGTAAAACATTTCCCCACACACACATGCCCTCATAGTGCCCCTCTCACAATGACCCCCCCCACACTTCTGTCAGCCGGGTCAATGCACATACACATCACTGCACCCCCCCCCCCTTCCCCTGCACACATCCATCCATCCATCCATCCATCGATCTCTCCCACTCCACACCCCCCCCCTTCCCCCGGGACTTCTGTCAGCCGGTCCGTGCACACCACACACACATCACTGCCCCCCCCCCCTTCCCCTGCACACATCCATCCATCCATCCATTGATCTTTCCCACTCCACACACCCCCCCTTCCCCCGGGACTTCTGACAGCCGGTCCGTGCACACCACACACACATCACTGCCCCCCCCCCCCCGTGCACACATCCATCCATCCATCCATCTCTCCAACATTTCTCCCCTTCTCCCCTACTCCCCTTCTCCCCTTTCACATACTTTTAAAGTCCCGACGGTGTCTTCTTGGCTCTTGTCCAAGCAGCAGCGGCAGGCAGTCACTCACTTCGCTCTGGTATATGAAACCAGGAAGTGAGTGTACTGCGCATGCGCCGACCGGCGGCGCGCGTCCCCTGCGATGATGAGGTAAAGAGCGCGGTCCCGGCAGAAGAAAAAAGGACTGCGCATGCGCGGAAGGGAAGAGGAGCGTTCCAGCGCCGACGAGAGCTGCTGCCGGCCCGACAAGAAATGCAGAAGATTTCTTGTCGTAACCTGGGACGACCGAGGGTCAACACAGGGGGGGGCACCCCTAAAGGTAAGTCCAAAACTTCTGTTTGCTTCATTTTCCATGCACAATGTATATTACAAAGTGCATGGAAATGGGCAAACAGAAGTAATGAGCTATGATGTTTCTGGCCGGACAACCCCTTTAAATCGCAAGAGCCTGGCACCTTCACAGAGGGAGCACGCTTCCTTTGTGAACCCTTCACATGCCGCGATCTACATAGATCGCTGCAGGGAAGGGGTCAACAGCGAGGGCGCATCTCTGATGCACCCCCGCTGCTGCAGCGGGAGGCCGGCTATCTCATGCTATCCCTATGACATAAGGGTACGTCATTTTGCGGGAAGTACCCCGCTCCCATGACGTACCCTTACGTCATGGGGAGGGGTTAATGGGCGAGAATCCCAATAGGGAAAGGAAACCACTAAAATCAATTGAAATCAGTATTTCGTTTTGTCCAATTATGTGGCCATGATTATCACGGCTGCATAACGAGGCAAAAACGTGTTCATGTTAAACCGTCTGCAGTGGCTTTGAGCAAAGCAGTACCCTCTATACAGATGAACAAAAGTCCTGGAACTTAGTAGGCACTACAGAGGGTGGTCCATTGACCCCAGCAAGATCCTAAAATTGACTTAGAGAGCACAATGAGAGCACAATGTGTGTTTGAGAGTAAGCACGGGGGCTAGTTAGTGAAAATAGCTGCAGGAGAGGAGTAAGATCCTGCAGTTGGAGCAGCAGCACACAGAACCAATGGCAGTGCATGAGAAGCAGAGGAGAGGGGTGAGGCAGTTGTGATCAGAAAGAGGAGTTTTCAACACAAGGACTGGGTTGAGGCATTGCAGAGGACTGCGCAAGAAGCTACTCAAATCTGCCAGAGTACCATTGGAGCTGTTACTGGGAGCAAGGCTTTGCTGCAAGAAAAAATTTCCAAAGCCCTGCAACAGTTGGATGGTTTGGGATTAACCAGTGGACATGGAGAATTTTGTAAGTGAGGACAATCCTCAGTAAGAAACCGACACGTGTACATGAACAGAAAGACTGATAGGGACCAAGCAGGTCTGCTATTCATAACACGTTATCCAGTCAGATGCAAGGAAACTGGCTGCCTCGAAAATATAGTGAAAATAAAGGGACATTTCTGGAGTTGAGCCAGAGTCTTATAGGAATTTTTCCTTAAGTGTGCGCATTCAACCCTTGCAGATGAGCTTTTGGACATTTAATCATGTTATTTCTGGACTAAGTGCGGCAAGCCACCATTACTGGGTTATTGCTAATTGCTGCTATATCTTTTATTCATTCTTTGAAGTGTGTTATCAACATTGTGGTTATTAATTCTTAATTGTAGAACATATATTAAGAGTTGTTTCTTCTACTAAGGTAGTATCAAGACTGTGGAACGAAAACATCAAAGTATGCAATTTGTTTTCAGTTGGTTATTAACTAAGCTACTTTGTCTCCGATAGTGTAATGAACATTTATATTTTTGTAAGCTCTTTGTCCGCTTCATATCCTGATACCTGAGTTGCCCACCTTCTCCTGCAACAATAGACCAATTAGAGATTGAAGTTTTGAGGAACTATGTACTGTTTGGCACCTGGAGCCATAGGCCGCCTGCAGACGAGCGGGTCCGATCCGGCGGCGAGAATTCTCGCCGCGGGACCCGACCCGAGCGCCTGCAGGGTCGAGCACGTACTCACCCGCGCCCGGCGGCCCCGGCTCTTTCATGTGCCGGCATGCGCAGACTGGAGCCGGCGGCCGGGTGAGTGACGTATCTGTGCGAGGCTCTGCGAGCCCCGCACAAAAATAGGACATGCCGCGGTTTGTTTGCAGCGCGAGATTTCGCCCAACCAAACCACGGCCGTCTGCATAGGAGTGCGTATTGTAATACACTCCTATGCAAGCTTTCAGTGGCGGAAGTCCCGCAGGATTTCTGCCCGTGTGCAGGCGGCCATAAGGAAGGAGTCTGTCAGCTTAAACATGCTGTCCAAACTGCAGGCATCATGTTATAGAGCAGGATGAGCTGCTGAGCAGATTGATATACAGTATACTTTTATGGGAAATGATTCAGTACCATTTGTATTTTATTAATTTATTATCTCTTTATCTCTGCTCATTCTGAGCTAAATGGTTCAATGGATGGTCCTATAAGTGATTGACAGCTATCTGTGTATGACTACATACAGTGGTAACTGTGAATCACTGATAGGACCGCCCATTGGACCTCTAAGCTCAGAATGAGCAAAGGTTTAAATTAATAAAATACAAGTTATACTGAATCTTTCCCATAAAACTATATACCAATCAGCTCCTCCTCTATAACATGATGCCTGCAGTTTGGACAGCATGTGTGGGTGTGGATATTGTTTGTGTGGCCTCTTTTCCCGACTCAGTAGTCATTGGTAGGTGTACATCGACAGGTCACTATGATTGGAAGGGCATGAACATTAAATGGACCAATGATAGGACACAACTACCATGCAGAGTAGTGCCTATTTAGGTATAAAAGGCAAAGTAAGATGTTGTGTTGGCTGTGTTGGTAAAGTAAACAAGAAAACCTGACATTTTTGCTAGGGTGTGGTCTAGTCGGTAGTCAGGAGAGAAGCCCTGGCTGAATCCCTGGAGCCTCATGTTTGGAGATGAAGTAACTATGCAGTCGAACCGTAGAGGCTACAGTAACATAGATTGCTGACCCACTGCAATGCTGAGTCAGAGAGCCTTACACCAAAGAAACTGTGAGTGTATACCACTGAAAGCCACCTTGAATGTTTACAAAGTCGCCTCGGGCCTGTTAATTAACTAAGGGACTGTTGCAGTACCCAAGAGTTGGAGTCCCACAGCAGTGCTATTGCTACCTCATGCAAAATGTGTCTATATATATCTTTAAATATGTAAACTGAGTGAAATTATGTGTACATGATGTTAAATGATCAGTAATGGGTTAACTTTTGGTGTCCCTACTACCTAACACTGTATGACTGTGCATAAGACACCCTAATCTGCTTAAAGGGGTTGTCCCGCGCCGAAATGTTTTTGTTTTTGTTTCAACAGCCCCCCCGTTCGGCGCGAGACAAACCCGATGCAGGGACCTAAAAAAAAATCCGCACAGCGCTTACCTGAATCCCCGCGCTCCGGTGACTTCTTACTTACCTGCTGAAGATGGCCGCCGGGATCTTCTCCCTCGGTGGACCGCAGGGCTTCTGTGCGGTCCATTGCCGATTCCAGCCTCCTGATTGGCTGGAATCGGCACGTGACGGGGCGGAGCTACACGGAGCCGCTCTCCGGCACGAGCGGCCCCATTGAGAAAAGAAGAAGACCGGACAGCGCAAGCGCGTCTAATCCGGCGATTAGACGCTGAAAATTAGACGGCACCATGGAGACGGGGACGCTAGCAACGGAACAGGTAAGTGAATAATTTCTGATAACTTCTGTATGGCTCATAATTAATGCACAATGTACATTACAAAGTGCATTAATATGGCCATACAGAAGTGTATAACCCCACTTGCTTTCGCGGGACAACCCCTTTAAATACCTGTCAGTCACCCCTAGCTAGTCTGGGATTGAATAGTCAGATTTCCCCTAGTTTAGAATGGATTCAGGAGAAAGTAATAAAAGGTAGAGAGTAGGCAGGTTAGTCAGTCTAGTCCAGGGAAGCCTGAGATAGAGGCCGAGGAGGAACCAGAAGAAGACCTTACCCACTCATCAGCAAGAGTCTAGTCCTGTAGACAGCTGAGAGAAGACAGCCAGAGATAGAGACTGGGGAGGAACAAGGGGTACATCTTCTTCACAAAGTCTTCCACAGAGAATATGTAGTAGAGTCAGTGTGGTAGGAAGTTAGAACAGCTAAGTGGAAGTACCTAAAGCAAAGTTGTGTTAGAGTGTGAGCAGTGGAGAGAGATAGAGGGAGAGAAGAGAAACAGAAGAGCAAAGGAGAAAGAAGCAGATCAGTAAGTTATCTGCCAAGCATTAGTCAAAGCCAGGGATGAAAGCTGGAAGTGTTTTACTGCAATGTCTTGCCACAGCCCCTGAGAAAGTGTTTCAATGCACTGTCTACTAATGTAATTCCAAGTCATCAACTACCTCAAGTTAATGTGATTCAACAGTTACTGCAAGTGAATGTAAATTGCGTTTATCAGCTGCAAAGTCCACAGTCCTCTCTCTCCCTGCAATAAAGAGTTAAATTGTTTTCATCATCCAAAGTCTGCTTTCTGAAGTTCCTTTGCATTACCGACATACTGCACTGATGTACCGCACAACACTGCAGGAGTACAAGGACTACTACCACATTATTGTTCAGTTCCCCACTTTTTATATGCATTACTTTTGTCTGGAATGGGTTCCCACCCATATACGGATCGGCGTCATGACAAACTAACATCTTCCCCTACCCAATTCCGTGGGTAGCAGCCCATAACAGCTGCTTATTGTTAATTTTTTTTAATTTGTTTTCACCACTGCATGTGGCGTACTGGCCCAGATCACGACTGTCTCTGTTTTAGGGGAGCAGCAGAGCCACTGTTGACAACATCTTATTTCCCACTGCTTACCCTTATCGTTGGTCTCTGCTAGGTCCGGCCCGCTGCACTGTGAGTAACAAAAGCCAGTGAGTTTTAAAAAGCACAGTGAATATATACAAAAATCCTGTGATTACACAACCCCAATTCCAAAAAAGTTTGGACGCTGTCTTAAAGTTTAAATGAATGTTAATAAAAATAAGAATGCAATGATTTGGAAATATCATATAACCATTTTTTTTTTCACAACAGAACATAGAACACATATCAGAAGGTGAAATGAGACATTTTTTCATTTTATTTAAAAGAGCTAACTCATTTAGAAATTGATGGCAGCAACATTTCTCACAAAAGTTGGGAAAGGGCCATGTTTACCACTGTGCAGCATCCCTTCTTTTTACAGCAGTCTCCGTGGAAGGAGTTGTTGCCTGGTGGGGAACCCTAAAACAGATGAAAACTGTATTGCCTAAGGCTGCCTGTCCACGGGTGTAGAGATATCCCGCGGGAGGCACCGGCTGGGAGCAGGAGACAGCTGAAGGTTCTCCGCACTGAGCCTATCTGACAGATAGGCTCACTTCGGAGAATCGCGGTAAATATCAGCATGCTGCGATTTGAATCCCGCGAGCGCAGAATTGCTATGATTCTCCGCTCGTGGACATGGAGCTGCACTTTCCATAGCAACACTATGGAAAGCTTCAGACAGCGTGATTTGCCGGCAATTTATCGTCGGTGAATCACGCCCATGGACATGCAGCCTTAGGAGTCTGATGTCTTCTGCCAATTCGTTCCCCAGTGCTGCCAGAAATAAGAGAAAGAATAACTGCTTGTGTATTGGAGGATTAAAGGGTTTTTTTCATTAAAAAAAAGTTATCTAAACTTACCTATTCCTTCCCTGTCAGTCTCCTTATCACATCTTCTCCTGGTTGAGCTTCTCCAGTGCCCCAGGTCAGCCCACTGCAGGCTGGGACCAGCTTGTTATGAGGGCTGCCTATCACAAACTCCTTCCGCCTGGGTCAGTGAAGGTCACATCCCTGTGCTGTAGCTTCACTGTCTAGTAAGGAATTGTAATCTATTTCAGAGACAGCTCGCATGAGCAATCTCTGAAGAAGATAGGCAGTCCTCCTGCTGGCCTGTGAGCTGTGACGTAATGTACATTGGTAGACTGCCAACCTAATGTACGTAACCTCACAGGAAGGAGCAGAATCGGGCAAGTGGAGGTGAAGTGAGCCCCCGGACTGCAGGAGACAGGAGAAGATAAGGGAGGTGAAGATCTGGTAAGTAGACTGATGGGGGAGGAATAGATAAGTAGAGCATTTTTCTTTTTTAGTGACAGAACCCTTTTAAGACATCGTCCCTGGATGTATAAAGTAGATCCAGACACTGGTTCACTTACTTATTTTACTATTCATTAAAATTAAGACGCAAGATGTCAGGTCTCCAGCAGGATATTTGCCACAAGTTACTGTCTAGCTTGATGCACTCTTGATATGGCCTATTATGCCAGGTATGGCTCACCACTAGCAACTCTGAGTGGTCGCCAGCCCCTTAAAGGGGTTGTCCCGCGCCGAAACGTTTTTTGTTTTTTTTCAATAGCCCCCCCGTTCGGCACGAGACAAACCCGATGCATGTGTTGAAAAAAAAACGGATAGTGCTTACCCGAATCCCCGCGCTCCGGTGACTTCTTACTTACCTTGCAAAGATGGCCGCCGGGATCTTCACCCTCGGTGGACCGCAGGTCTTCTGTGCGGTCCATTGCCGATTCCAGCCTCCTGATTGGCTGGAATCGGCACACGTGACGGGGCGGAGCTACGAGGAGCAGCTCTCCAGCACGAGCAGCCCCATTCAACACGCAAGCGCGTCTAATCGGGCGATTAGACGCTGAAAATTAGACGGCACCATGGAGACGGGGACGCTAGCAACGGAACAGGTAAGTGAATAACTTCTGTATGGCTCATAATTAATGCACAATGTACATTACAAAGTGCATTAATATGGCCATACAGAAGTGTATACCTCAACTTTGTTTCGCGGGACAACCCCTTTAACTCCAAACTTGTTAGAGGGCCCCGACCTTCACCCACGGGCCCCTTTCACATACTATCTCTGTGCACAAAAATCTTACATGTGCATGGCCCCTTAGTCAGAAGGAACATGGGAAGATACTTTAAAACGGATGAGCAGTGAGAATGTGGCATGTGTATTACAATCAGCAGTTTTGAAATTCAGTTAATCTACTGCAAATAATGTGACATACATGCAAAAGGCTTATATGTGCCAACCGCAAAGCAGAACACAATTCTTAGCGACATTAACATAACCATATTGAAATAAGAAGCTTTGATGAATTTTTTTCAAATATTTAATTGGCCGTCTAATGGTGTTTAGGAAACATAAATAAGCAGAAAGCAAACAGGTAATGTATTGAGACAGATTAAGCTATAAACTGAGGTCCAAATAACAGAAAAATGTTAGATGGCGGATTCGAGAATGGATGGCAGGATCCCAGCTAATTAAACCGGCACTATCACCCACATTCTGCCAGCTGCAGATAAAGCATGGCTTGAAATAAATGATCAAGGCTAATAAACTTTGATGGTGTGTTCAAATAGGTAACCTTTTATAGCTTGTTCAAAAATTACCCAAAAGTGTAACAACAGAACGGTTAGAAACAACAAAACAAGGACTCAGGAAGTACGGGCTGCAAATATAGTATGGTAGCTGCCGAAATGTCTGCAACTAAGGCCACATTCACATGTGGTGTGCTGCTGTAATGCCTTGTTAGGGACAGCAAACTGTAACATCATATACTAAACACCGCTACGTGGAATGACAGGTATGAGGGTGGTTGTAGTTGTCAGTTCGTGACGACAACGTTCCATACACCGGCATTCGTACACAGCGGATAAATAACACTGGACAAGTGTATAGTACCTCGGGTCCTCCGGAACAGTAGAGGCCGGGTAAAAACTTTACTAGTGACTTTTAAATACAACTCAACAGACTTCAGCAGGCAGAGTTTACAAAGCAGGCAAATTAGTAAATATTCAGCAATACTTGACATGAAAGTCAATGGCCACAGAATGGCTATAATGATCACCCCGCTTTCATAGACTTCAGCACGTGTCGGTGTCAGTTAAAGGTGTAACACTATACGGGGATTCAGACTTCAGACAGCCGCATAGGAATCATAAAACAGACTTAATATTATCTTTAGAGGTTCGGTAGACTTCTGCACTGTTATTAGTTGTAGAAACATATAGTCACTAGAAGAGGTAGTTACTTACAATGGCTCTCTCTTGGGATGGGACTTTTGGGGGAAAACATTTAGGCTCACTCCCTCCCATGCGTTTCACATGCGGTTAACCAGTCTCTCCGTCTCCTCCATATTAGGTGCAAAAAACCAGAGATGCGCCCCTGCGGTTTCTCCAGCTGATTGAGAAAGAGGGAAGATCCTCAGCTCCTACTATGGAGCCTCTCCTTCTTCCCCATTTTCGATACAGGGAAACTGAAGGTGCTTCCCTGCATCACTGTGGGTCCTCCAACAGCATGGTGAGATGGAAGATTGCTGCTGTGCAACATCCATACAGAAAATAGACATGACAGATTTGCACAGTGCATCCACATAAGACAATACATGTATGACAATTATGGAGGGGTCCAGAATGATGTTCTGGGACACTACAGTTCCCCCTACTTAAAAATAAGCCAACCCCGGCGCCTCTAAATCAAAGTGTATACATCCGGAGACATGTTATTTTAAGTGTATTACTTCACTAACACTAGAAAGGTTCTGCGCAGTCGCGGATTGTGCAAGGTGAAACCTGTTAACACAATTTCCATCCTCTGGTTACCTATATATAAGGCTTAACCCACCCCCAGTGTACTAGTGACTAAAGGAAGTGTCATTTCTGTTTAAGACTTTGGGTTTATGACAGCGTGTAAGAAAATTGACTTGCAAGTACTTTTGAAAAATCTACCAGGGTGGACAGAATCCAAAACCTCAGGTATTGCTATGGAGCTTCATACATAAGTCTTTGCTCCAAAGACTAGTGAAAAATGAGATCAGTGGAAATATCATCACTGTCCCTTTAAGAGAATGAAACACACTGTGGGTCCTACACAAAATTTAGAAAAGGTGACTGGCAAAGAAAGAACACAGGATGAACCATATTTTAGGGTACAAATTCCTTCTCATCCCAAACGCCGGTAATCAGAATATGGATACATTCAAATGTAGTGAATTTTGTTATAGATTCACACCATATTTTATGCCGCAGAGTTTGCATCATAACTCACATTTAGTTTGGATTTTGATATAGATTTTGTCATGAATCTGCAGCTGATTTCACCCTTTTAATTGAACCACTCCTGGTTTTGGCTTACAAAATACTGCTGAGAAATACTGACATGTGAATAAACCGTTAGGCCTAGTGCCCACGACCGTGACAGGCTCTGCAAGTGTGGCGCCTCCCCCCAGAGACCCCAAACTTACCTCCGGATCCGCCGCCCGATGTCCCGCATGACGCTTCGGCGTGCATGCGCTATAGAACGCATGACGCGCCGGCCACATCATATGACACGCCCACAGCGTCACATGACGCGGCTGGCGGTAGGCGGGGAAGCATTTACACCCTATCTTCCGCTGTAGCACAGCGGAAGATAGCATGACGGACGGCTTCCATTGACTGCAATGGAAGCCGTTCGCATGTACGCCCGTTCTATTTCCGCTGTGGAATTACACACCGTGAGCATTGCGCTATTAGGTTCAATAGAACCTAATAGCTGCGGGGCAACGTGGCGGATTTCTGCCGCGTAATGCGCGGTGCAAATCCACCCGTGGGAATTAGCCCTTACTGTGAGCATATTCCACTATGCTTCTGGCGTGAAGCTAAATATGTAACCTAGAGTATACTAGAATAAGACAAGCAGCCTAAGAAAATATGCAGAAAATAAGAGATTTTTTTGCAATGGAAAAATATAGACCGTAAATGACCTTCAAAAATATTATAGATGTTAAAAAAGAATCGTATCTTGAGGAGACTGGATACAATATTTAGGACTCTGTACAGGATGAATTACTAATCTTGGATGAAAGTTGAATTATAAACAGGTGAAATATACTTGTTTCCATGACAATTAATTTTACTACTATAAATATCACTGCAATTAACATGTAATCAGGAGTTTCAGTTCATTTGCATGCAGTTGTGGACACCATCAGCATTCTTATTGTATAGCCAAAAATAACAAGGCATCGGTGTGTGAAGAGTTCCTAAGTCACCAGATATTTCTATAAAGTATTCTACCACTTGAAATAAATAATTCAGTAAAGTAAAAGAATGAGAGGTCCTTGTATTAAATTATGGATACAGTAGAATACTCAGGTTGACTATAACTATGGAAGAAAGGGTTGATGTCACAATAAGTCTGCAGATCAGGTATACCTTACTTGTGTCAAATTTGTTATAGATCGAGAGCAGCTGCTTTGGAAATTAGGACGTCACACTCGGCGCTCTTTCACACGGCCCTAGGCGTTTTTACATGTGCCCACCGGCACCATAAATGCGCATGAATATGTGCACAAATCTAACATTCGTGCGCCCGTTCACACAGCCGCGGCCACAATGCCGGTGGGGGGTGGAAACAGCTTAGCTGTCTCTCCCTTCCCACACTCTTGCCGGCTCACCTCCTCTCTCCTTTCCTACGGCTGTTTGCAATGGGAGGGGGTGGGACAGGGGGCAGAGCAAAGCTCCTTCCCCGCCCCATGTCTGTAGTCAGCAATGGGATGGGTTGGAGCTTAGCTCCGCCCCCATCCTGCCCCCTTCCATTGCAAACAGCCAGAGAAGAGGAGAGAAGGGGGAGGGAGTTTAGCAGTCATGCTGCTAAACTCCCTCCCCTCTCCAGCCACTGTCATTGGCTCCTGTAAAAGCTCCCTAATGTCTGTTTTCTGAAAATTACACATACAATTTTGATCACAACAAGGTATATAATCATTAAAAAGGAATACAAAGATGCTTTTAGCAATGTTACATAAATAGATTCTCTAACAGGGTCAAACATAATTTCAAACTATAATCTAGGGTCAGACCCATCCAATAGACTGTGCTGGATTACCAAATAGGCAGAGTAGGCCTATTCTATGAATCAAGTCATAGAAACAAAAAGTTTATGTTCAAGATTTAATAAAGAAAACACTGTATTCATGTAATGTACCCATTGACCCCTTAAGGGCACGGCCCATCTCTTTTTTTCTTTTTCGTTTTTTCTCCTCTCTTTTAAAAAACCATAACTCTTTTATTTAACCATCGATGTAGATATATGAGGGCTTATTTTGTGGGACAAGTTGTATTTTCAATGGTACTATTTAACCTTTTCCAATCCACTGTCTGACATCTTCCAACATTCTGATTGAAGCCTGTGCAGCTCTGATGTCCGAAGACACACGGCAGAGTATTCCTACTGTATATTGCCAGCCACTGTGTTGTCGGGGGCCTCTCCGGCATGTCACGTACTGCAGTGCTGGCTCTAGCCAGCAGATGGCGGCATTGTATAATGACAGAAAGAGAAAGCCTCCTAGGAAAGTCTGAATCCAAAATTGGATTGCAAAGGGTTAATGTACCATATAATGTACTGAAAAATGAAATTCCACCATCTTTGTGTGCATCTTGTTTCTACGGAGTACACACTGCAACAAAAATGACATGATAACTGATACTTTTTTTCTTGGAGACCTCGGTGGCCAAAAAAGCACAATTCTGTAGTTTTTTAAATTTTTTTGTTCTGACGACATTCATCATAAAAAAGTAATAATGCATTAGTTTGATAGATCAGACTTTTACGGACGCAGTGATACCAAATATGTATTTTTGTTTTATTATTTAGATTATTGTATTAGAAATATGGGAAAGCGGGGTGTGGTTAAACTTTTATTACTTTTAATTTTTTTTATAATTAGTGAAACTTTTTAAAACTTATTTTTACTTTTTTTTAGTCCCAGAGGGAACAAGTACTTTCTCTGCTTTGATCGCTGCTGCAGTATAATGTAATGCCCTAACATTACATTATTCGGTGATCTGACAGGTGTTCTATCAACCCATGCCATAGACATGGCTTGATAGGCAATTTGAAATGACAGCCCTGGGATCTTTCAAAAGGCCCCCAGCTGCCATGACACCCACATGGTAACCTGTGATCTTATTGCGGTGGGCAGTGCGGGAGCCCTGAACATCGGTCAGGGCCTTTAAATGTCGCTGTCAGAATTGATGGTGGCATTTAAAGGAGTAACAGCTTCAATGAGCGGCGCAGCTTATCAGAGCTGTTGTGGGTGGGTGCCGGGTGTAAGAAGCCCGCATTGTATGGAGCGAGATCATCACGCGTTCTTCCTTTATATATACCCCGAAGCTGCAGGTCACAATTGTACGCCCTGCAGTACACCCTAAAAAATCTCCGGCAGCTGAACTCAGACTGAACCGCTGAACTGCAGACTGGACGCAAAACTCGCAGACATGACTGAGAAACAGACATAAACTTTACACCATTCACACTCACGAACTGGCAAAACCAGACCGATCAGCAGAACTGCGAAACAGGCTTTATACTTACGGACAGACATAAACCAACGCCTGATAAACGCTCAAAACACGCACCAAGCATGCCTGCATGTATAAATAGATGGAATAGATACAGTACGAGAGATTAGTTCATATTTTGGCCAAGATACTTAAGCCCGCAAGCCCACTTCAAGGGTCCTCATTGTCTTGCGAGTCCCTAAACTAACGAGACTACTAACCCTAGGAAACCTGCCTGCAATGCGGGGAGATTGTTCCGATAGGGATGACACCATGCTGAAACCTAGGAACCTACCTCATTCTGGATGATAAAGGAACCACAGCAAGACACAGTTCACACTACACATACCAAGAGCTGCACAGACACACAGGAGCATGACACTGTTCATACTGAAGATCATGAACAAACAGAGAAAAGGGCAGCAGCCTCTAGCAAAGGAGCTGGTATATATGAGCAACAGACCTTGGGGGTTTGGTTGGCTGGAGCAAGCCACACCCAGCCAGTCCAATCAACCACCATCTGCTGAGCTGCTGAAAACCCATGTAATACAACAGATCCCAGCAGTGAACTCTAACAGATGGTCTTCTCCATCTAGCGGCTGACATGCACACTACGCTACTTAGTTCAATGTTATCCCATTACGACATAACCATGAGAAACCTGGAGAAAGAAGGCTTTATCGGTCAGTCAGTGTGTCG
Organism: Eleutherodactylus coqui; assembly: GCF_035609145.1. NCBI lineage: Eukaryota > Metazoa > Chordata > Amphibia > Anura > Eleutherodactylidae > Eleutherodactylus > Eleutherodactylus coqui. The sequence goes on from NC_089844.1 coordinate 114,443,345, forward strand.
CGAGTTCCCACCAACTCCAGATCCAAGGAGAATATTCACGAGTAGAAGTTTTATTATTATTGTGTAAAGTTGTTTAATAATTTGTAACAGTTTTTGTTTAATAACACAATATGTTAATTTGTTTAACAACAATAATCATTAATGTTTTTTCTGTAATAAAAATCGATTTATTAAAATTGAAAATTCCCGGTGGTAGTCCAAAGGAGAAGGAAGGCATCAACTAGCCCCATGGTCTCCCTTGTGGTAATTCTAAGTCATAATTTGCCTGAGTTACCCACTGCCTGGGGCATCTCTTCATAATTCTAACAGAACCCCATGGAGAAATAGTTAAAAAAAAAGGTCCTCATCAATTGCAGTAAAACACTAACTTTGTCAACAGAGACAATTTATTGAGAAGGATCTTTTGCATCATGGTCTACGTTTATATTGGAAACCTTGTTGTTTTGCCAGAACCATTGTGGAAAATTTTGACAACCTTTGATCCATAGTATTTAGTCCAGGTAATGCTCATATTATAGTTTGTAGGCTAGTGCAGAATCCTTCCAGGCGAACTCTTCCAGTTTCCAAAAATATCTGAAGTCCTTATTACTCAGAGTTTAACTATTTCTTCATATATTACAATCTTCACTCATGCTTCAGAGTAGCGGTCTGTAACTTTAGCTGTCAAGTCTTCCTGGGAGTATACTTTTGAAACAGCAGAAGAGTCAATCTGCCCGACAACTACCCTCTTCTGATTGGCTGCTTGCTGCTAATTGTTTGATTGGTGGTGTGGGAGGAGTTGAGTCAGGCCCAGGAAAATGGGCTGGAGTAGGAAGCGAGTGAGCGAGAAGAAGAGAAAGAGTGGGAGATATCTGGAAAAGAAGGAGTGAGGAGTCAGAGGGGAGATGGAGAGGAGCTGTAGAGTTCGGATGCAGTATGGGAGCCTGGCACGGGTATCCAACCGCACTCGCAGCTGGAGCAGAGTCCTTGTCATCTCTACTAAAAGAGACAAGTCAGGACAGACCCTGCGGAGGCCGAATGGAGAGTAGTCAGTGTAATGGTGAGTTAGTCAGTCCCTGCACAGCAGAAGTCAGGGTGCTCTCTAGCAGGCCCATGCTAGCCCTCCAGTCCTTCACAAACAACCACCCAGCGCAACAATCAGATAACTTAGACTGGCACGCTCCTCTATCCCAAAGAAAGAGAAAGAGCGTTAAGGAATCAAAAACTGTTGTAACATGACTGTGCAAAGTGCTCTTGAAGTTTCTACTGCATGCTAAAGTTGTTCAGTGAATGTTATCCTTAACAACCTTCAAGAAATAGTAAAACTGTGTGCCTCCGGTTTTACAAAGACTATTTGTAATCCCCCTGCTGCATGGGTCACTATCTTAGGTTTGAGTAGCCACCACCATAACCAGGCAATAGCTGGAAAGCATTCTCCACCTTGGGCTGCTTCGACCCACTTCTGCCCGCTGCAATTGTCATAGCTGTTCTTTTTAGTTTTCATATGCAGGGACGCCCCATACATTATACTATGTTTATTAACATTTTAATGGTGAAAATATCTCTTTTTATGTTACTTTCAAAATAAAACCGCTTTGTACATTTTGCTCACTGACTCTGGAAACGATGCAGCAAATCACAGCGCTGTGTCAAATTGTTTATCTCCAGAGCAGTTTCATTTAATGGCGCTTGAAGTTAATATTTTGATTATGATATAATAAATTTGCATAAACTACGGCTATTTCTGTTTACAGAGCGAGCTCAGATGCGTGATATTGACATAGTATATAACTGTATAACATTTCATTTATTTTATCATGAGGCGTTTCATTCACATATAATGCTAAGTAAGCATTTGGGGTTTTATTTTTTATTTTGTCCTTTTATGTCACACAGATGCAGATTCATTAGGGGAATTCAGTCCAATTAATCACTTCATTTTTGTAGTCTGTAGTATGAGCTCTCAAAGTTTAGAATTGGTTTCTCAATTCTTTATAGAACCTTTTATGTACAAACATATTTTGAATGATGAAATTAAAGGAATATTCTAATCGAAAACATTTATCAACTGAAACAGTGGAATATGTTCTCCCAGCTGTATAGCCAGGGCTAGGAAGAGTTTGAATGGAGCGCTGGTCAAGCCTGTGCCCTGATGCTCAATTCAAAGTCTATGGCACTATTGATCGCCATTCCAGTCAAACTCGTAGCCACGGTTTAGTGATCTGTAGAGGTCCCAGCAGTCAGACCCAAGAAATCTTATCTAATATTTATCAATTTATGGCTTATCCAGTTGATGAGCCATAAATGTATTAGATTGCAATACCTTTTCTACGCTCATCTCTAAGGCCATCAATATTTTAGTGTTTTTGTAACTCATTTTCTAAACAACTTAATGAAGGCCACATAAAAAGTTTCTATGTAATAGTCACTGTCACCATTTCCTAATAGACTCCCAACATATACCCTTGATATCTTGGTCGCAGTACCATATATGTGTATATATATATATTTATTAGCAGATATCACCAAGTGGTTAAACATACCTTTACCCTCCCAACATAGGTGCAGCCAATCCCTACCATATAGCCTGTAGTGAACAAAGAAGTCAGTCCAGTTCTCCGAGAACCCAAGTCCTATTACTACAACAATTCTGAAGCCCCTTATTTATGTCCTGAATGATCTAAGATAGCTGATAAATGTATGATAGCTAGTGGTCTGACCGCTGGCCTCCTCTGCGATCACAAGAAAGATAGCCTCCGAGTCCAATGTGTGAATGCAGTAGTAGTGCACTTATATGATCACCAGCCTGTGTGTCGCGGGTCAAGATATGGCAACACCTGTATCAGGATATGGCGCAATGGATGGAGTAACAAAAGTGTACAATATTTATTTAAGAACACAGAAATAAGAATAAACAATGGATCAATAATCAGTAAGCAATTGAATTTTCCCTTTTGACTCTCTAGGCACAATAAACTACTAACTAAAACATGTCAATACCTTTTGAGCAATATCAATAACATATCACAAAAATTAATACCAGCTCATGGGAATACAGGGTACAGAACACACTAGGCTCCTGTACCTTTGAAGGCATCTCACTATTTTCTCACTTGCAAAACTATCTCAGTGAGTAAATGGGGCTCAAGCGATGGAACAATGTCTCTTACAGGTCGATCTCTTTAACATGAGCTGTGCTGGCCAGCTGGAGCAGCATGTAGTGTCTTAGACTACCAATGCATACTATGCACAGTGCACGTCAGGTAATTAGAGAAGTGGTTCGGCCATCTTTGTTTCTCCAGGTCACTGTAACCCCTTGGGCTGAGTCTCTTACACATACGCATTTGTGGGATTGACAGAGATAGCCAAGTATAGTGCTATTCACCATAACAGTGAATGGCCCCCTGCACGCAGGAGGAAATTCTGCGGCGGGATTTCCCGTAGAATTTCCGCCCGTGCACGCCTGCATAGGATTGCAATACAATACGCAATCCTATGCAGATGGCCGCGATTTGTCCGCGTGAAATCACACGTAGAAAACAAATCGTGGCATGGTCTATGTCACTCCCGGGCCGTCGGCTCCGCTCTACGTATGCGCTGGCTGGCCGGCAGCTGGCACATCAAAGAGCCGGAGCCGCGGGAGAGGTGAGTGCCGCACTGGTCCCTGCAGGGGCGCGGATCTGGTCCCGCTGCGAAAATTCTCGCAGCGGGATCCGACCCGTCCGTCTGCAGGCGGCCAGCAGAGTGAATGTCATGTGTGAGCACTACTGTTGCATTCACACAGGGGACCATTGTTCTGATGTTCACTAGGTTTCCCAGGGGAAGCTGAGTCATCATACATTTATCACCTATCCTGTAGATACGTTGTAAAAATTTTTTTTATTGGAAACCTCTTCAAAAGGAACCGGTCATCAAAATTTAGGCAACTAAACTGCAATTACCGCCATACTATATGTGTGTAGGGCATAGTAAGAATGACTTTTGGAAAATTCACTTTCTTCGTATTAGCCAGAAATCCCAATGTAAACCTCTCTTGCTGCATTTGCTAATGAAGCAGGGATGAGTCCAAAGTACCTTTCATGGCCAAGATGAGTCCAGCATATTCATGCTCCTCCAATGTTATCACTGCCCTACACTTTGATCAACAGCCCTCACCAGATTCCTCACCTGCGCATATCTGTGTGATGCTGCCAATACATCCTCCTTCCCGGAACATGAGTGACTGATCAATGAAGTCAGCCGGGATGCTCAGCTAGCTCTGCACCTGCACTACATGTCTCAAAGTGCAAGTGTGATACCTGCCTTGAGATTAGGAAAATGTGGAACCGGACAAAATCTGCAGTGAACCGGTCAGGAGCATGCTTAAGAAGCAAGGGGAGCCTTCCAGATGATGTCATACTACTCATTAGCATACGCAGCAGAAAAAAGTTTTCATTGGGATTTCCGGCTAAATGCAAATATAGTGAAGAATCAAAAACATATAATCATCCTCACTATGCCATACACACATATATTGTAGTGAAAATGTCAATTTACGTGTCTAAATCCTAATGACTAGTTCCCTTTAAATAGAAAAATGAACACAATAAAACCAATAGATTTTTAAAAAGTCTCTAGGCGCCAGTTGTGGTTTGTTATTATCATTTCTGACCGTCTTTTCTCCATGCAATTACCCATCACCAACCATGTAGAAAGTTATCATCAAAAGAACTGCTAAACACATGCAGAATCCAATGATCTAGACGGAGCCTATGTTTAATAATAAATCTATGAGTAATTTAACTAATCGCAACATTCGCTTTCGTATCAACGGATATTTTTTTTTTGCTCATGCATAGACAAATTAGGAAGTGTATTACAGTTATCAGAGCTCCATCTCTTCCGGAATTATGAGACTATCTGTATATATATTTCCCAAGTGTCAAGCTTCCTGATTTGTTCGTTTTCTTTATAAATAATGCCCTCATTTTCAAAAGGAAGATGTAATCTGCGGCAATAGACATTCCACGGTGCTAAAAAGAGAGGCACTTTTTTACACAATAGTGTGATTCTGCTCTGTAATATATGCTGCAATTATACAGTTGATGGAACCTCATGTTGCCACAGTCAAAATTCTCTCCATAAATTTACTGCATGTTTAGTATAATGATAGCATAATGAGGACACAGGTCTCTGATGCTCATTTGCATGTGGGCCCTGTAAGGTAGCTGCAATCAAGGACTTTATTATGTAACTAACATAAAATAACACTGACTAGGTTCTAGTCAACCTGGCTGGCAGCATCAGCTTATTTTGCCAAAATGTAGGATAATTTTGTGGGAAACGGCAAGGCTTTGCATAATAAAACAAAATCAGCTTGGTGCTAATTTCTTAATCAGTGTAACAGAACTTAGTGTGTACTGCATTATAATTCTTGCCTAAGCAGGCTGTTTTACATTCTATCCTTAACTTTCTGACTAGTCCAACATATCCTTGGAAATGTATACAGTAAAACTATAGGTTTCAATAAAAAATTAAATGATGCATTCTCATATTGACCACAAGATGTCAGCGTAATTGGCATATGCTTCTGATCAAGACATATTGCTTTTCAGCTTGCTGTAAAGTCAAGTGTCAGCTGTGTAAATCCGTTATCATTGACTATTACTTTGATAGTTCTGTATTATCTGAAGACCGGACAAGTCAGCATCATCTGTCTATATTGTGCAGTTCACAAAGGGGTGCTGTTTGTAATCACTAAAAGGAATTCTTTGAGGCTTAGGTTAGCACTGACATGTTTTTGCCTGCAAAATCCAGGACTACCAGGACAGTTGGAGAGGTTTTCAAGACTATATAAAAAAAGTCCACTTTTATTTTCCAGAAGCCTCTTCTGTTCACAGCAGGGTCACCATAAGGTTATGCTAAGCGCCATATTTTTGCTGCAGATTTGCATACATGAGTATACCCCTAGGACAACACAGAAGGAACTGCTTATCAGGGGTCCAGGGAAATAAGTACTCAAAACTCACCAATGGGCTGTCATCTACCTGCTGTCACTGTGCTTATAAAGAATGCATTCAATGGGTATAAGACATAATCATAGAATGGTAGCGTTGGAAGGGACCTCCAGGGTCATCACATCCAACACCCTGCTCAATGCAGGATTCAGTAAATCATCCCAGACAGATATTTGTCCAGTCTTTGTTTGAAGACTCCCATTGAAGGAGAACTCACCACCTCCCATGGTAACCTGTTCCACTCATTGAACACCCTCACTGTGTATTAGATAGAGGTTGATAAGAAGTTCAAGGGTGAAGGTCCTGGTCTTATGTCTGGCCTTGCAGCTCAGCCCTATTCACTTTCATAGGGGTTTTCTGGAAATACAATATTGACAACCTGTCCTCAGAATAGATTATCAATATCCAATTGATGGTGGTCCATCGCTCAGGGCCTCCACTGATCAGCTATTCAAAGAGGGTGTGATGACATGTTCATCGGTCTCATAGCCTTAGATGACCTCAGTACCATTAAAAGGTTTTCAACTAATATAAACATTGGTGGCAGTGAGGGGATGCATAGATGAAAGAGAAAATACTCACCTCCCATTGCTGCACTGCCCCACGCTACAGCTCACCATTTGTTGTTTATCCACGTTACCTCTGCAACCAATAGAAGACCCAACAGAGATATTCCTGATGACATCCTGTAAACCTGCCGGGGGCTTCTAATATAGGTTGTCATAAGGTTATCTAGTCCGGTGACATCACCTGACAAATGCTATGGCGGTCTGGCACCACAGTGAGTATATTCATTTTATATAGTTTGGGGCACATTTCAAATTAATGGAATTGAGCTGCTATACCAGGTACAACCGCTATGAAATTTATATCACTGTGCCTGATATGCAGAGAAGTGGTCACGGCGCTCACCCAAGCACTGCAGCTGGTTTGGAGGATGAGTCAGGAATATCTTAGTCCCATAAAACCTCTTCAAGGGTTTATTCCCACATAGTCGTGGCTGCCAATAGCAGCATGATGTTGCTGACTTAGTCATTCCTCCATTGGCGGCTGTGGCTGTTTGGAGTCTCCCCCGCAAGCGGTTTCTATTATGTGGAGATGCACCCTAAAGCAGATGAGCTGCAATACCAGGAAAACCCTTTAAGTTTATTTATATTCAATATCAACGCTAAACGATACTCCACAATACTCCAAGCATGAAAAGTCAAAATACTTCATTATACAGTTGCAGAAAGTTTCTCCAAGGTTTTGTGAAGCTGGCACTATACTTGAACTGTAGTCTCTAGGTAGTGGTACCCTGTTACCATTTTACGCTCACTCCATTAAACACCAGGATATGTGTATACCATCTCCCTGCTAATCCTATTAGGTTGCCCTAGGGAAACACTGCCAACACACTTGTCTACTTAGCCTTGCGGGTTAAGGTCATATTATCTCAATCTGTTAAAATCGCCTATAACCAAGTATGTACATCACATTACTGGCATTTTGGAGAAATGGTAGCAATATATTTAATTCTGCTTCTCTACATTACTACATATATCTGTGATACCAGTGACTACAAATCTTCCTCTGAATGTACAGTACTTGTTGCCTCAAGTCTAATTAGTTTTAGTGAGACAAAACACAATGCCAAGTTTTCCTTAACCTGTTCTGAAAACTGCTAGAATCATAATGTCCTCTTCATTTTAATTGAAGCCTGAGGCACATAACAAACAAAACACCTCATTATCAGAATAAATGGAGTACTTACAGATTCCAAACTCAACATTAATGTTTTCACAAAAGGTATTTAACATCTGACCTCTCAAGCAATGCTGCCATATTGTGTTCTTCACATCCAATTCCAGCATTACAGAGAATAAAGAGAATGGGGCTACCAAGTATAAAAGAAGATGTTGCATGTTGTAGATAATTTTCACTATTGGTCATAGCAGTCGTAGACGCTCGTACAACATCACTTGCTGGTTACGGGATTCATAAATCCCACCTTCAGGAAGCGATGGCTGTGATTGGTTCTTCGACCACTGCTCAGCCAATTAATGCAGTGCTGGATGAACCAATGCGATGGCCGTGATTACAGCGGCATTCAAAACGCAGAAAAAAACATCTGTGTGAGAGTCATCTAAAGTTGTAGGAATGTCATTTCAGCAGAAACAGTAGATTACTTCAAGAGAAGCTTAGCTGCTCAAAGAAAAAATATAATTGCCTGTGAAAAGGTATAAAAATACTTGGTTGTAGGGCTGAATTATAGGTAGGTCAGCTACATCTGATGGTCAGTTTGTGATCCTATCAAACCAAAAAGAGGTGAGGAAGTTCTCTTTTTTTGAAGTCTGAGGAAGTTAGGGCTCATGTCCACGGGGAAAATCAGATCCGCTGCAGATTCTCCATGGAGAATCTGCAGCGGGTCCCTCCTGCCCCGCGGACATGAGCGCCGAAAATAGCAATTTAAAAGAATTTACCTATCCGGCGCGGGCGACGAAGGTCAGCTGTTCCTCACGGCCGGATCTTCATTTTCGGCCGGCGGATGAATTCCTGACGCCGGCGGCACGTCGCCGGCACGTCGTCGACGTGCCGCGCGCATGCGCCGGGCACATCCGCCGAGCCGAAGCAAGGGAGATGCGGCGGTGAGGAAGAGAAGAGCTTCGCGGTCCGCTGCGGGTGAGTAAATGCTTTAAATTCCTATTTTAGGTCTCCCGCGGATCCGGACGGCTTCCATAGGCTTCAATAGAAGCCCGCGGGAGCCGTCCCCGCGGGAGACCCGCATGAAAATGGAGCATGGTCCAGATTTTTTCATGCTCCATTTTTTTTTAAATCACTTTTATTGACGATCCGCGGGTATTTATGTACCCGCGGGTGGTCAATGCATCCCTATGGGGTGCGGATCCGCGCGCGGGAGATCCGCTGCGGATCCTAAATCCTATTTTCCCCGTGGACATGAGCCCTTAAAGGCATAGTTGTCTCCACAACTCTCATAGACATCAATTGAGATGGCCATTTCCATATCTGCTCACCTCTCTTATTTGTGACTTTAATGGCAGGTCAGATGGGGTCTGGGACAAACCAATCCAGATCCTGCTTGGTTTATTGTTGACTTAGAGATTTTGCTATGTCAGTTAGAAAAGAGTTTTTGAGAACCTTAACTCATGCAATATGGAGTTTTTATTTTGTTCTCCTCTAAATCAAAAAGGGTAAAGTAAGATTAATTTTTGCCCTAAAATGGAATGTGAGAATGAATAGTTTCAAAGTAGACAAAATATAGAATTTCTGTGGGTCCATATTACTGACTTCTAAGCATATTTTTAAATACAGAATGTGTCAAAAAATACCATGTCATGTGCCATTGTAAGGGGGTGGGGGTAATAATGGGATAAACCCCTTGTGATGTGCCTGCCCATATATGGGTAGACTTTAATGGTGATTTTGTGACTGTAGCATGAAAAGAGACTTTGGCCCCATCTCCAGAAAGGTTCTGAATGTTACAGTAATCTACCCTGGATATGCCAGCCCGGGGTTGCCCTGGATCTTACCCGCAACCCCTGCCCCTGCCTACTTGCCTCCACTCCTGGCTAACCCCAGGCAGGCAACTGGATGGCGGTCCCTGCGCTATTTAGGGACCGAGAAGGAGCACTGGCGTACCTAGATGAACAGGGTAGACTACCGACATGACAGGCGGATGAAAAAAAACAACACGAAACAATACTGATAGTACCGAGGCAGATGGAACAACCTGGCAGATGGTAACAAAATAGCAGACAAGCTTACAGAGGCAGGAGACCTACAGATGCAGACTAGCTAGCAACCTGAGGGAAACCAATAACTGGCAGTGATTGCAGTCACTGCCAGACTTTTAAACAGAAGCCTCCGCCCAGAGGCGGAAAGAGGGAGACGGCCAACTCCCCATAGCACCTCAAAAGGGAGCTCGTGCATGGCAGCTGCACTCCCAGTTGCATGAGCGCACGGCGCCGCCAGGACTACCGAGCCCGCGCACAGCGCCGCGAGCCACTAGCACCACGCCGGCCTGGCCCCCGTGCCCCTGGCAGCCAGACCACAAGTCAGGGGGATGCGCCCCGACCGCGGGACCCAGCACACCGCCGCCTCGGGAGGAGCAGCAATCGCCGCATGGTAACACTGAAACTCATTAGTACTGCCTCTGTGCTGGTACTGGGAATGAGGACTAAACCTTGTCCTTGGATGATGTCACAGTGGCCATCTTGGCCAGATAGATTATTACAAATGCATCTGAGAGCCTGCAGAGTGTCTGAGAGCAGGGAACACAACTACAGTAGTGGTGAGTAGTCAGAGAGAGGAGCCACATCAGAGTGGCCAGTAACATGGCAGCCACCATTTTTGAGAGGGTGGCATGCTTGCTGTCTCCATCCTAAAAAGGGCCTGTCGACCATGGGCCAATGATCTAAGTTGCAGGAAAGAGGGCCCTGATGACCTGGGGCTGAAACTGACATCACGCCGTGTGGAAGGAGAGAGTGTCTCCCTGCCTGCAGGGGACTTAGTCCCTGAAGTAGCAAACATTGCCATGGATCCAGGATGACAACAAAGCTTCAGGATGCGTAAAACTGGTCAAACAAGATGTTAGTTTGCACACACTAGGGATTATGATGGACGTGTACGAACTGGAGGAATACCTCTGTGAGGGGACTGTCGTTATTGGGAAGTGTGATGTTATAAGAGTTTGATGTTTATTGATGTGATGTGTATTAGTATATAAGTGATGATGTGACGACATGTGTAACTGAGTAAGGGAAGCAAAGCCATGTGTAGAGATGTGATATACTGTTATGGGGAAGAAGGCACTTGGAGGTAGCAGCGCTATGCGATAAATTGAGTATGTACGACAAAAGTGTGGTGCATGGGGCCATTATGTTGCCATGCTGCGGGCCTTCGAGCAAATAGTATGAGTATGGAGTTACACTATGAAGATGTGTAATTTGAAGCGCTTTGCCTCACTGAGGGTTTCCCAGATATGTAGAGTGTAATGTTGAAGCAGGCAACCTAGCATAAGACGATAGTTCAAGAGCAGCAGTACAGACCTAAGTGCAAGAGATGTATAAGACGTCAGGTGATCCTGGTAAACACACACAGCCTCTACGATGCGGGTTAAGGTCAGGGCTATCGCTTTAAGAAGGACAAAATAGTACATATGGACACATATGTTATTTGTGACTTCTGGTTAAATTATGGCGTTAAACCAGTTCACTTAGTAAAGTTGATATTTTTGTAAAAAATATACTGCCTTCACCTCTGTCTGTCACTGCCATGCCATACATAACATCGCCACTTGTGCTTCACCACCATAATACTTTATGAGAAGCTATGGATTGTGATAAGGCTGTGTGTATGAGGTCTAAGTGTAACATATTAAAGGGTTGATCTTATCAGAGAACCCCTTTCATAAACTGGTCCCCATGACCAGGAATTCATCAGTCCACTCCTGGCACCCCCGACAAACATCTGAATTTGCTGGGAGAAGCTATGGCTAGGCATTTTCTCTGCAGTGGTCACTTCAGGTGAAATGTAGCATTAAAGGGGTTGTCTCGCGGCAGCAAGTGGGGTTATACACTTCTGTATGGCCATATTAATGCACTTTGTAATATACATCGTGCATTAAATATGAGCCATACAGAAGTTATTCACTTACCTGCTCCGTTGCTAGCGTCCCCGTCGCCATGGTTCCGTCTAATTTCGGTGTCTTCTTGCCTTTTTAGACGCGCTTGCGCAGATCCGTCTTCTCCCTTCTTCTCCCTTCGGCTCCGCTCGGCAGCATCGGCATTTTGGCTCCGCCCCCTTGTACGCATCATCGCGTAGCTCCGCCCCATGATGTGTGCCGGTTCCAGCCTCCTGATTGGCTGGAATCGGCACGTGACGGGGCGGAGCTACGCGATGATGCGTACAAGGGGGCGGAGCCAAAATGCCGATGCTGCCGAGCGGAGCCGAAGGGAGAAGAAGGGAGAAGACGGATCTGCGCAAGCGCGTCTAAAAAGGCAAGAAGACACCGAAATTAGACGGAACCATGGCGACGGGGACGCTAGCAACGGAGCAGGTAAGTGAATAACTTCTGTATGGCTCATATTTAATGCACGATGTATATTACAAAGTGCATTAATATGGCCATACAGAAGCGTATAACCCCACTTGATTTCGCGAGACCACCCCTTTAAATGGCAGCCATTCACATGAATAGACTTCCATATAATAAAAGCATGGCTCAAGTAAATCAGAACTGGAGCCACTCATACAGAATAGCTCTCCATTTTTGCTCATAGAGGGCAGTCCCAAATGGGGGACTTTCCTCTATGATGTCCATATCCACTTTAAGGGCATATGGACAAAAGCTGGTTTCATAAGACCTTAAAATAACGTCTTTAAATATCACCATCAAACTCTTTTTAATAGCAATGTTATTGGTTCTCTATTGATATATAAAATATAATAAGTTGATTTATGAACAGTTTTAGATCAGCAGCTAATGCCAAGCCACTGTAATAACTGGGCAAGGATATGATGTAAAGGAATTTAAGCTTTTAAGCTTCTGGAGCTCCCAATGAAGGTGTCTTGTTCCTCCTTTCTAATTCATTAGTGAATAAATCTACGATAAGCAAAGTAAATTAGATTCAGTGACATTCTGCTAATTAAGTCATCGTCCTTTGCCTGGCTTGGCTGCATTTTTAATTACTAGCTAATCTCATCAATATGGTGTCCGACTGGCAGACTGCAGATCTGTGTGTTACAACCATAGTGATCCGCAAATACAGGTTCTCGACTCGGCTTGACCTGTCACTGTGTGTCCAAGGGAAAGAAATTGAGCATGCAGAAATTCTTGGCTGTCAAGTTACCTAAAGCTGCAGGAACTTATAAAATGTCACAGAAACTACAAAACAAACCAGTAATATAATAATACAGTGAAGAGAAAAACATGCATAACGATATGTAGCATAACAGCGGTTACATGATTGAGAAACAAGAATCAAAGCCGTAGCTAAATATATTGCCAGATTTAAAGGGGTTGTCCCACAATTATTTATCACCTAATCACACAATAGGTGATAAAAGTCTGGTCACTGGGGGGTCATCAGTCAGTAGAAGGAGCCCTCCATCTCCTCACTGCATGACCACAGTAAGAAGGAGTCTGAATAGAGCAGTAGTCCTTGACCATCTTTCCATTCACAACCCTCCTCACGCCATCCCTATTTGGGGCTCTTTTGCTTCATTATATGTAAGACCTGTTGATTTTTTTCTTCACTGGTAGTTTAATTGTTTATAATTAGTGGGAATTCTGACCTTACTGTTATGGAAATCAATTAGGTGGAGCTGTAGTGGAAAACATGGAGGAAGGACAAAGTTTAAAGGGGTTGTGTCGCGAAAGCAAGTGGGGTTAAGCACTTCTGTATGGCCATATTAATGCACTTTGTAATATACATCGTGCATTAAATATGAGCCATACAGAAGTTATTCACTTACCCACTCCGTTGCTGGCGTCCCCGTCTCCATGGCTCCATCTAATTTCAGCGTCTGGTCGGTCCGGGCACGAGCGTCGTTCTGGCTCCGCCCCCTTCTACGCATCATCGCGTAGCTCCGCCCCGTCACGTGTGCCGATTCCAGCCAATCAGGAGGCTGGAATCGGCAATGGACCGCACAGAGCCCACGGTGCACCATGGGAGAAGACCCGCGGTGCATCGTGGGTGAAGATCCCGGTTGCCATCTTGGAGGAAAAGAAGGAAGAAGTTGCAGAGAGGGGATTCGGGTAAGTAAAATGTTTTTTTTTTTATTTCAACACATCCCTTGGGTTAGTCCTGCGCTGAACGGGGGGCCTATGCAAAAAAAAAAAAAAACCTTTCGGTGCGAGACAACCCCTTTAAGCCTCTAAAGAGACAGATATGGCTTAAGATGTCAACACTACATCTGCTTTACCTTATTCAAAGTACTATTGTGGTCAAATACGGCAGACGTACCTAATGATGGGGACAGATTTTGGAGGCCTAAAAAAGACTTATGTAGAAAGGGTCAATAGTGAATTCAGAAAGTGCAAGGTAGAAGTACATTCATCATAGGGGGGGCGTTATATAGGAATTAAATCAAGATGCTGATGCATTTGTCATCTGTAAGGATGCTACTATGTTACGTATTCAGGTGTGCAACCACTGTGTTGTTCCTCCAAGCAAGGAAACCACCCGGCAGGACTGACAGCCAACCCAGACACCGGATGCTCACTTCTCGGCACGAAGCTTGGTATGAGGTAGAGACTGGAACTGAACTAGCCCTGAGCTGGTGAGGGGTAATGAAGTCCCTGCCTAACAGAGCGGAGTGATCATCCCGATAAGGATGGCCCCGAGCTGGAACCTGGGTGCTGTATAACCCTGTGAAGGCCCTAACCGGAACAGGATGTACCAAGCAGAAAAAGGAACTAAGGATGTGAGCAGGAATGGAAGATCAGGATAAAGCACAAGTAACTTACAGCTACAGCAGACTTGAGATCAGTATTCACAGAGATACTGTAGGAGCAGCAGCCGCGAGCTGTCAAAGGAGTACAACAACAACCCAGAGCAGCTGACCCCAGCCAACCAACTATTGATGACTAGAGATGAGCGAATCTACTCGTTTCGAGTATTTACTCGATCAAGCACCGCGATTTTCGAGTACTTCAGTACTCGGGTGAAAAGATTCGGGGGGCGCCAGGGGGCAGGGGGAGGCGTGGCGGCACGGGGGATAGCAGCGGGGAACAGGGGGGAGCCCTCTCTCTCTTTCCCCCCCACTCCCTGCTACAACCTCCACTCACCCATGGTGCCCCCCGAATCTTTTCGCCCGAGTACGGAAGTACTCGAAAATCGCGGTGCTCGGGTGAAAAAGGAGCGTGGCCGAGTAGGCTCGCTTATCTCTATTGATGACCTATCCTGAGGATAGGTCATCAATAGTATTTGCATGGAAAACCCCTTTAAATGCTTGGTTGACCACTGTGCTGGCAAAAATGGATCCACTCTTTTAAAGAGTTCTACCCCTTTTCATGTATGGCTGATAACACACAGTCTTCAAGCTTACGTTAACCAATGATTGCACAGTACTTTCTTCTGGCAATACATGAGCTCCTGCATTAAGGCTCCTGGCCACGGACGGATATTTGCTGCAGAATCCGCGGCGAGCGTCTGCACCATGGATCTGCAGCAAATAGCTCCCATGGCATACTCTGGGAAAACGATTCGTTCTGCACACTTGCGGAAACCTCTTGTGGTTTTTTCAAGTGTAGGAAAAATCGTACCATGCTCCATTTTTTTACGGATTCTGTGTGGACGGCTTCCATTGAAGTCAATAGAAGCTGTCCTGTCCGCAGTCCTTCTGTAATCACATTGGGAAAAGCAGTACTTCAAAAAAGAAAATCTGTACTGTGCATGTCCAATGGCTCGCCATGTGGACTATCCGCAGTACAGAAGAAAAAGAAAAGTGACAGGTATGAGCGGACACTGCTGCTGGCAAAGCCGGATTCTGCTTGAGGAGTTTGGCTCTGCAGTGTGCAGGGGGCTTAAGAGGTGTTGCTGCTGGAAGTGGAGGGTCAGTTATTGGTTGCTAGTCAACTAATTGTCTGTCTACAAAGCATTGTCCCACTATCCCACAATACCGGTCTACTAGAACAAATGAATCAAAGATTATTTCTACACTTTGGCTGACACTAAGCTCAATGGGACTAACTAGGGTTGTTTGGAGGTTGCAGTTCAAGGGGTACAGGCAATTTCTCCAAGGGGTACTAGCATTTTTCCCTTCACTGGAATTCTATTTACAGCACATTTTATAATCATAGCTTTGGGGGGTACTTTGATGTAATTTGTTTGATTAGGGAATACTTGGTTTAGGAATGTTTAGAAACACAGATTTATAGCACTATGAATAGCAAAGAGGCCAGTATAGAATGGCTCTCATGGGGACACTATGGCTAACACTCATTGGAAAACTGATTGGCACCTTTGTGAGATAGTTGTTAAAATTTACCATACACATTTGGTAAAAATCGTCAAAACCCACTGATTGTGGCAAACTGGCAGACTGTATGTGTACAGGGGCTCTGGACTCTCTCTCAACAGATAATGATGGGGGAAAGAAGGATCAGGCACATTGAATTTCAAGACCTAGGCCTCTTACTGAATAAGCAAAATGAAAATATGAGTCTGCTCAATCAAACCGCAGCCCTCTGTGTAATCGAAATGACTTTTGCAGGAATTGGAAGGGTGCACAAATGACTCGATGGGCAGCCAATTCAAACATATCCAGTAAGACAAAGAACCACAATAATGTAATAAAAACTTAAGCTTTATTTCCACATCTAATATAAAAAGGCCTACAGGATTTTTCTTGCACCACACTTTGACCCCTTTGTGTGATCTTTGGTGGATGATTTTGGTGTCATTAGATTGGTGACATCCTCACCACTGCCGTAAAATCATAACATTTGAGTTTGATACATTGAGGGACCTGTCAGGCCAGGTCAAAGTTACTATGTTAAGTCTAGCAGCGCTGTTCTGCTTCAGCCAACAGTGCCACTAGGCAGAGTCAAGCGTTGCTAAGTGACATTCGTATCAAGTTGATATAAAGAAAAGTGCTTACCAGTTTGACTCTTGCCAAGTCCCCAAAAAGATAAAGACCAAACCGTTGACGGCGAACAGTAAATTGGTAAGCACTATTCATTATAGTATTCTTGAGGGTAACCAAGAAACAGAACTTAAAAGTCAAGGGGTATGCTTAGATGGAAGTTGTGACACTGAAAATGTAGGTTATCTAGAAGTCCTTGCCAATTAAAATAATCAGTTCTTAAAACATTTACAACCATTCTTCCAAACATTTTATGCTCATGTAGCAAACATTGAGTCAATCTATAGATTAAAAGATTGCAGTGGTTTGCAAATATGATTTTTTGTCCTACATGTTTTGAGCACATTGTGGTCTTGGTCATGGCTTGAAACATGTAGAAATTAAAATTACGTTTGCAAGACACTGTGGGGGGTCAAACACAGACTGTTGAGCTAATGCTGTCTGCTTCCAAATTGGTTTCAGGATTGAGTACTCAGAGACAACTTAGATGGGTGACCACACGAGTATGCGGTTAGCCAAAGAAGAAGTGAAGTTTATTCAAAGAATTACAGATGATATAGAAAAGGTTTGCTGACGTATTGATTTGATTGCTGCGCATGCCCCAGGCATGCATAACATCTGCAGATTTTTAATTAGCATTACACATCTTTCAAAGAAGTCTCCTACATGAGCAATGCATCAATGTCCGGTGACACCTGTAACAAAAACAAAACATTCCCGGACGCTTCTTCTAGAAGGGAGTGAACTTTCTCAAGGGAAAGGAGGCATGAGAGAGAGAAAGCTGATAAGGATTCAAAGTCATTATTATAATTGGGTCTAACATTTTTCTAGGTAAAAGGTGAAATTAATACAGATACATGATTGAAGCAAAACAAGCAAAGAGATACAAAATGGAGTCGCTGTAGTCTATTATTAAGCGTCGGCCCTTACACGTATAAGCTTAGACCTTTAGCAGAAGAAGACGCAAATTATAAACACATAAGTATTCTGTGAAATACACTTATCAATTTAAAAGGCATAAACGTGAATTAACCCCTCACATTCCCCCGTTTTGGACATGGAGTCAAGACAAGTATGACTCCTAGTCCATAAACACGTGATTCATATCGGCGAAAAGAAAGCTTTTTCAGTACATTTAGAAATACATGAAATTATAACCTTAATTGCTCTATAAATGCATAATAAAATCATCACAACTTGTAATATACTTTGTAGGATCCCCATAAACCAACCCCCTAAACCAGAAAACCAATTGGCAGGGTTCAAAGAAGTAAATGTGTTACCCCACCAGCTATCTCTGGTTTCTGAGTTTTCATTTGTCCATGCAAACAGTTCTTTTGACGGAACAGGAACAGCCAAGAAAGGAAAACCAGTGGCACCAGGTGTGTGTACAAGTCCAACAGTACTTGGTGGTGTCTAACAAGGTGGTTCTGGGCATTGTCCCTTTGCACCCTCTCACAAGGGCGAAGCATGGAGTGAGGAGTCCAAAAGTCCATCAATAAACAAAATGTCCTTCATTTTTCCTTCTCGGGGGGGGGGGGGGGGGCAAAGGTAAGGCATAAAAAGTCCATTAGTCCCAAAACAAACAACAATTCCTTTAACCTTTACCACAGTAGGTGTGATCAGCAGGACTCGATAGGGCCCCTCGAGTCTGGGCTCTAGAGATTTCCGGACAAGCCTCTTTACGACCACCCAATTTCCAGGTAGTAGGGAATGAGATCCCTCTAGGTTGTCTGGGCCTGGAATGGGAGAAAAAGACTAGATTCTGGGTTACCATTAGTTGGTCACACAGGTGCTTTACACATCCGGCTACTATGTCATAGCCCTGCTGTAGGGCCTGTGGATGATACAGCCCCAATCTTGGCATAGAGCCAAACAACACTTCCTTTAACTTAAGCGTACCATTTAGTCTTTTAACTTTGTCTAAACTCTGCAGGTGTGAAGTGTGTACCTTTGTTTGAGTCAATCACTTCCGGTACCTCGTATCTGCGGATTACCTCATTCATCAGCTCCTGTACGATTACCTGCTTATTTACTTTGGTAACAGGGTAGGTCTCCGACCTGGAAAGACATCAACAACAACAAGCACATATTCATACTTCCCAACAAGTGGGAGCTGAGTGTAGTCAATTTGCAATCCCTGAAATGGGTAGAGTGGCCCAGGCAAGTGTTATGTGGCAAATTTACTTCTGCCCTGTTGCTTACGGCAAAGGTCATGCAAAATTGGACAAGTGATGATGCAGCAACTACAGGAAACCCAGGAGCCACTCGTCCTTGTTCAAGCATCTCCACCATGCTGAAGGAGGTGCTAGAAGGCCTGGAGTACCTGCATAAGAACGGCCAGATCCTCAGGGATGTTAAGGCTGGAAACATCCTCCTGGGTGAAGACGGTTCCGTGCAGATCGCAGATTTCGGCGTCAGTGCGTTTCTAGCCACAGGAGGCAACATTATCAGAAATAAAGTCAGAAAGACTCTTGTGGGCACGCCATGCCGGACGGCACCGGAGGTGACGGAGCAGACCAGAGGACACGACCTCAAGGCGGACTTCTGGACCCCTGGTAGGTGTGTCTTTCCGTGCATTCGCTGGGCCATCATGGGGCACAGGGACCGTGGTGGGCAAGTTCTGTTGACTGTTCGCCATTCACCGTCCCATTTCTGCTGCTTCCATATTTAGTCCATTTGTCTTTTTCTTCATTGCTGGCTTGTAACTGTAAAGTCTTTAGCATATCAAAGTCCAAAGTTTGTATCAAAGTCCAAGTTCATATCAAAGTAGTCAAAGTCCAAGGTTTATATCAAAGTCCAAAGTTATTGTTAAATTCTTCTTTCCTTCTTTTCTTCCACGGCTTAAGGGCCGCTGCCTTTGCTGTGTAATCTGTGATGGCGTTGCCTCTTGTTTCTCTGCTGTAGGAATTGGTGTGAGCTTTCCACTTTGTCACCGCTGCACCATTCTTAACAAGCTGTCTGGCCTTCCATGTTAGGCCGTAGTCATGAGCTATGCCAAATGCATACCGGGAGTCAGTGTAAATGTTTGCCGTCTTACCTTCTACCACTCCACACGCCTCAGTGAGGGCCTGTAACTCCGCTTCCTGTCCTGGGACATGCGGAGGCATTCTGCTTTTAGGACATCTTGTCGCGTGACCACTGCATATCCAGCGTGGAGTGGTCAATTACCCTGGTACCATCTACAAAAACAACTCAGAATATGCATTATTAACAAGGGCTTTCAGTTAACATTTATTATGGCCACCTGTTCTGGCAACATGATGGCTTCCATTAGTAAACTTACAGCTTTTCTATTCTTGATGGAGGAAACACAAAAGGCTTAGTGATACATTGAGGTAACTATTTGGGTCAGGAGTACATAAAAAAAAGTAAATCATCAACATATTACAAGAGGGTGGTGCCCTCGGGAATTGGCCAGGCGTCTAATATCAGCTTCATGCATCTGGTAAACTGGTTTTGGGCTATTCTGTGCCCCTTATGGCAGCACTGTCCAACAGTACTGCTTTCCTCTGAAAATAAATGCAAACAAATACTGACAGTCTGGCTGGCCCTTTAAACTCTTTCTCTTTAATGGGGAACAAAAGGGGTATTGGCTGGGAAGACACATTTCTTAAGGGCTTTAAGTTAGCAAAAAGAAGAGACAGTGTCTGCAATTGCATCTTCCTGGACATGTGCCAGGGGGTACTGACGGACCAAGGGGGCTAAGAGCTTGGTCCTCTGCGTACGTAAAAGTGAGGACGGGTAGAGGTGTCGCTTGGTCTGCTGCCATCCGACATAAGGTCGGGTGACTTTCAGACCCGGGGTGTATACGAGCCTCACCGGACAGGTGAAGTTTGATACAACCTCCCAGGGGTCCCATCACGTCAGTTCTCAATATGCTTTCAGGACCTTCCAGCATAAGGAAGCGAGTGAGGTATCGTGACCCTTTAAACATTACCTCAAGCGGTTCAGTTTCTGCCAGCTGAATTGGCACTTCTGAAACCCCTTGCACCAATTACAGCTAGACAATCAGGCTGGTATTCTATTTCAAATAGATCATAACCTTGTTGTAAAAAGGAAAAGAAAAAAAAAAATTTTAAAATTTAAAAATAGCTTTAAAAATAGCTGACCTGCAATACCTAGATCACCTATATCTTCTGTCCCCCCCCTTTTGAACTAGGGTACTTAATTGGAAGGGTAACCGAGTTCAAGGTAGTAAGAATGACAAGAGCACATTGTAGCTGGATTTGACGGGCCAGAAATAAGTGCTTAGGTTGCACTTGCGTGTATATGCTCCGGGTGTCATGGGGGGGTGAGGACCACTAGGGGGAGTTGGTTCAAGACCAACTCCGAAGATTTGTTAACCATTGCCTGTACTGCTGCCACCGCACAAACACATGAGGGAGCTCCTCGAGCCACTGGATACAGCTTCATGGAGTAGCATCCAGGTGGCCGTGGTTGTCCCCTCTGCTTTTGTGTCAATACTGTCGTCCCCTGGCCAGAAAATTCCGTACAGAAAAGAATAAAGGATAAAGTGTAAAAGGGTGAGAAATGAGCTTCAGGGGTGAGAGAGGAAAAAAGAATGATTGAAAACAAAGTGGACCCATGGGCGGCAGTATGAAAACAAGACCCAGAAAGGTGCGGAGTTTGGCAGCAGGTGTAAGTACAGGTATGGCCGTCCGTACGTTTCTTCTATAGAGCATTCTCAGAAACAGTATAATTGTGACTTGTTGGCAGGCTTCCAAATTATCAGCACACAGCGCCTACATCACACATTAACTCTCATCCGTTCATGCAGTCAAGTCTCATTCAAATATTAGTAAGAGTTCACACAGGACGTAACGTGTATGATGCAACTGTCCTCATCTTGCAAACAAATGCATTCAATCACTCCCACCCCACTGTCTGTAATACCAGAGAAGTATACCACACTAATGTTTCCCATAAAAGGAACACACATTTAGCAATTATGCACACGTCCGACCAGTTACAGAACTGACATTTACACAAAGAAGAGCAAAACTAATATTCACTGGATTCATTACGGGTTTTATTCTATTCAAGCAAGCAGGGTTACTTATAATCTTTTTAACCTAGGTGGAAATAAAGCTAATGCTTTTAATACATTAGCGTGCTGCCAGAGAGCACTTCATTTTCCTAAACCTAGTAATCTTTTTCTCTCTGGAGATAAGCCATCACCAAAGCCGTCTGACTATGGCTTTCTCCAT
Organism: Eleutherodactylus coqui; assembly: GCF_035609145.1. Classification (NCBI taxonomy): domain Eukaryota; kingdom Metazoa; phylum Chordata; class Amphibia; order Anura; family Eleutherodactylidae; genus Eleutherodactylus; species Eleutherodactylus coqui. The sequence goes on from NC_089844.1 coordinate 114,465,120, forward strand.
CATATCCATTGAAAACACATGAACCTATCGTTCATGTGTACGGCGGTGTCAGGAAAAATAGCTGACTGCCGAACAATTGAGAACTATTGAAGGTGTATGGGCGCATTACCATTATGGAGGAATTATGTAAGAGGGTGCATTTTGACAGCAACACAAAGATAATGCTATAATACAATATGGTGTCACCTTGAACTTTTTTCCTCATAGTAGTCATACAGTAGGGCCAAATTAGAAATACTTTTACCTAGTAAAACTGTTATTTTCATATTTATCTACTTAAGACCAGGCCATTTCATTGGCCGTAGTTTAGTTACATCTATTATAATGTAAGCCATTGTGTAACCAATTTTCTGCCTTCCTCAAGTGTATTAGTTTTGTAATCATTTACACAAAGAAATGCCTTATAAATAATCTAAATAGATCTCCCATGTAACATAAGCCGGAGCATTGCACACAATATATTGGATTAATGAACTTCATTTGATATTTTCATGTTCGTATCATTTTGTTTCTTGCCTCGGTACAATGTTCTGTTTCTACAGTACATTTGATAAAGGAACAGCTGCATAATGAAGGCCTGTATTATATATTGGAGGGGGCTCGTAATATTTCTCTCATATGGTAGTAGCGCCTCTAAGTACAACCCCTGTTGAGATTTATTTGTAAGTGTGGTTGCCATAGTAAACTGGACTTTGGGAACCAGCTTGAAATGAACAGAAGTGAAATCTTTGCAGGTACTTGTATATTGCATTGTTCTTTTTCATAAAGGCCAAGATTAAAAATATCTTGAAATTGGAAATCAATAGCTGCACATATTCTACTTATCTATAACTGTTTCCTTTTTGAAGGGCATATTGGTGGTTGAGCTTGTAAAATATTATATTGCAAAATGCTAGATTTGCATGAAACGATGTGAGAAATCTGTATGTGAAATGTGGTAGAAGCAAGAAGCTAAAGCAGCTTACAATGTAAAATTGTATATAAGTATTACCTGTGAAGGACAAGTTATTCTCTAACTAGAACTTGTGATGTGGTCCAATTTTTATATTTGTTGTACTTATATCTAACTAGTTGATATACCCAGTTTCGCGTGAGTTAATTTGGTACAGGTGTTTACCTGTTGTTCGCATGGAAAATTTTATGAAGTCGTGGTTACTTCAGAGTAACAGAGGAATAAAATATGTATACATATAGAGGAGTGTTAGATTCTCCTCAGACTGCATGTACCAATGTCCCTCTGCAGAATGTGCCACCCCTCCCACTCTCCTCACTGTTTACCCTTAAAGGTAATACCCCTTTTTATTCAAATTTAACCCCAGACTAGAGTTTGCAGCCCCTTCTTAGCCTTAACCCCTTAACGACGGCCCCATCGGGAAACTACGTCCTCAGAAAGTGGGCCTTAATCCTAGAGGACGTAGTTTTATGCATCCTCTTTGGATTGATGCCCACTGGCCTGAGGACGTGACAGCTCCATGCTGTCGGTGCCCGCAGGTAGCCGACAGCATGGAGCTGTCATCCCAGGATGCGGGCAGTCCCCCCCGGCATTGCGATCGGCGCTATAAAATGAATAGCGCCGATCGCAAAAAAGTAAATAAAACAATGTAAAAAAGTAGTAATTCAGCTGCTATGCTGGATCGGATCCATCACGGCAGCTGAAAATACTCACACGGCTTGTCGGCGGTGTCCCCCGGAGATCTGGTCCTCCCGGACCCGCCGGCGGCCTTCTGCGCATGCGCGCCTGACGATGACGTCACGCGCACGCGCAGAAGCCCGGGTGTCCCCGGCAAATTTAAAATCTCCTGGCTCCCGGCTCCTGAAGGTAGCCGGGAACCAGGAGGTGTTACCGGGGACCACTGTGAGCGGTCCCCGGGCCCGCGATCACCGCTATCCATTGCGATAGCGGTGATCGCAAAAAAGTTTAAAAAGTAAAACAAAAGTAAAGTTTCACCTCCCCTCATGGATCGGATCCATGAGGGGAGGTGAAGATACTCACCCCCGGTCCTCTGCGATGTCCCGATGTCCCGGGACCCGAAATCCCCGTCTGCGCATGCGCGCCCGATGATTGACATCGGGCGCGTGCACAGAGGGGCTCGAGCCCCGGGAAATTCAAAATTGCTCTGCTCCTGGCTGCCATGTGTAGCCAAGAGCAGAGGGATGTCACTGGGGACATGATCACTGTCATCCAATGGATGACAGTGATCATGTAAAGTAAAAAAAAAAGTGCAAAAAGTAAAAAAAATAAAATAAAAAAAGGGGTAAAAGGTAAAAAAAAAAAAGTAAAAAAATTAAAAAAAAAGTTTTAGAAAGTTAAAAAAAGCTTGCGTTTCATCTCCCCCCACGGATCATATCCGTGAGGGAGGATGAAATGACGTACCTAAGGCCTGCGGATTTATCCGCGGACCTCACCCCAGTTTCTGCGCACGCGCCCGTCACCAATGTGGCAGGCGCATGCGCAAAAGCCGTGGTTTTTCAAAATCTCCCTGCTCCTGGCTACAAAACTTAGCCGAGAGCCTGGAGATTTCACAGAGGGCCGCGGTGAGCGGTTCCTGATCACGTGTTCGCCGTTATCCAAAGAATAATGGCGATCACGTAAAAGTTAAAAAAAGGTGAAGCTTCATCTCCCCTCACTGATGCGATCGGTGAGAGGAGATAAAATTTTTTACCGGAGGCCTCCGTATTTGCACCCCGACGCAATCTTCTTCCGTGAACTTTCCCGTATTCTGCGCATGCGACCGCGGGCAAAACACCGGACACATGCGCAAGAGTCGGGGAGCCCAGGAAAATTAATATCTCCTTGCTCTCGGCGACCAACGGTCACCGAGAGCCTGGAGCAGTGACGGGTGGCCTCGTTGAGCGGTCCCCGGTCACGTGAAAAAATGGTAGCGATCTACCTTTGGCCGGTCTCACATGACCAGATAGGAATTACGGATTCCGCATGCGTTTGATTAGCGGTAATACGCAGATCAATCGCATTGGATTACACAATTCCGCTCACATTAGCGGGTTGGAATTGCGTAATCCACTCGCAGAAAAGAGAACGCAGCAGGTTCTATTTTACCGCGGATATCCGCAACATAGAGCCTATTGTGCTCCATGGTCATGGATATACCCGCTGCCCATACGCAACTACCTTGTATACGGGCTGCGGGTACCCGCGTCATCGCTAAGCGACGGTGCGGGAAATACAAACAACAACAAAAAAAGTGTACTGCGCATGACCGCCCGTGTAAGTACGCAGTTATGCGCAGTACATTACGCGGCCGTACGCAGGGTCACAGCCGGGCTCACAGCCGGGATCCACCTACGGCTGCGTAAGCCCGGCGTTATTCAGACCGCTACCTGTAATACGCAATTTACAAGAAGCCCCGGGAACTCTCGCCTTCCTGCAGTTCCAGGAGCAGCTTGTTGAGCGCCTTCTGTGTGAGACCGCCGCACCTCGTCAAGCTTACGGAGACTCACGGAACGCCACTTTTTACACCCCATACCCGCCACTGAGGTCAAAAAATGACTCCCAAAAAGCATGAGAGGAGGGGGGATACCCGGTTTTATTGCTCCATGTGCCCATCCCAACCAGCCTCCATAATTACCCGTCTTTGGAAATACTACACAGTTCACATTATTACTTTTATCTAAGATTTGGGGAACACCGAAAAGGGCGTGGAGGGGGGGGGGGGATTTTAGGGAGTCAATTTTTATTCCGTACAAATGAGCAATGGGGCCTGGAATGTATTCAGTTGTGCCCTGCAATCCAACTGGTGTTCCCTCCATTACAGGCCTTGCCATGTGTCCTGTAAGTAGATTAGGGCCACAATGGGTATGTTTTTGAACTCGGTACAAACAGGGGTATCCATTTTGGGGTGAACGTCTTCATTCCTATGTACACTGTACAAAAAAAAAAAGTTTTTAAATTGACAAAATTGCCAAAAAAATGAAAATTGTAATTTTTTGCTTCTGCTTTGCTGAAATTTATTCAAATACTGTGTGGTCAAAATACGCAGTACACCCCTAGATGAATTCGTTAAGGGGTCTAGTTTTTAAAATGGGGATATTTGTGGGGGTCTTTATAGTTTTGGACGCTCAATGACTCTATAAGTGGGCAATGGGGCCTGGAATTTATTCCGTTGTACCCTAAAATCCAACGGGTGCTCCTTCCATTATAGGCCTAGCCATGCGTCCTTTAAGTAGATTAGGGCCACAAGGGGTATGGTTCTGAACACGGGACAAACAGGGGTATCCATTTTGGGGTGAAAGTCTTCATTCCTATGTGTGCTGTACAAAAAAAACAGTTTTTAAATTGATACAACTGCCAAAAAAATGAAAATTGTATTTTTTTTCCCACTGCTTTGCTTAGATTTATTCAAAAATTGTAGGGTAAAAATACACAGTACACCCCTAGATAAATTCGTTAGGGGGTCTAGTTTTCAAAATGGGATCATTTGTGGGGGTTCTCTGTCGTTTTGGCCGCTCAAGGGCTCTACAAGTGGGCAATGGGGCCTAAATCACCTTCATGCTAAATTTCTGTTCTGAAAGCCACCGACTACTCCTTTCATTTTGCGCCCCGTTGTGCATCCAGACAAAAGATTAGGGCCACAATGGGTATGTCTCTGAACACGGGACAAACAGGGGTATCCACTTTGGGGTGCAAGTCTTCATTCATGTGTGTGCTGTACCAAAAAAGCAGTTTTTAAAACGACAGAATTGCCAAAAAAACGAAAATCACAATTTTTTCCTTTTGCTTTGCTTCAATTCATTCAAAAACTGTGGGCTCAAAATGGGCAGTACACCCCTAGATAAATTCATTAAGGGGTCTAGTTTTCAAAATGAGGTCACTTGTGGGGGTTCTCTTTGATTTTGGCCGCTCAAGAGCTCTACAAAAGTGCTATGGGCCTAAAACTCCTTCAAGGAAAATCTATGTTCTTAAAGCCACCGACTACTCCTTTCGTTTTGGGCCCCATTGTGCATCCAGACATAAGATTAGGGCCACAATGGGTATGTCTCTGAACACGGGAGAAACAGGGGTATCCATTTTGGGATGAAAGGCTTCATTCATGCGTGTGCTGTACAAAAAAAGCTGTTTTTAAAATGACAGAATTGACAAAAAAATGAAAATCACAATTTTTTCCTTTTGCTTGGCTTGAATTCATTCAAAAACTGTGGGGTCAAAATGGTCAGTACACCCCTAGATAAGTTCGTTAAGGGGTCTAGTTTTCAAAATGGGGTCACTTGTGGGGGTTCTCTTTGGTTTTGGCCACTCAAGAGCTCTACAAAAGTGCTATGGGGCCTAAAACGCCTTCAAGCAAAATTTATGTTCTGAAAGACACCGACTACTCCTTTCATTTTGGCTCCCGTTATGCATCCAGACATAAGATTAGGGCCACAATGGGTATGTTTCTGAACACGGGAGAAATGGGGGTATCCATTTTGGTGTGTAAATCCTCATTTTCATGGGCTCTATAGGAAAAAATATGTCTTTAAAATGACATATTTGCAAAAATATGAAATTTTATTTTTTGTCCCCTAAATTGAACTAATTCCTGAAAAGAACTGGTGGGGTCAAAATACTCATGACCCCCCTCAGTGAATACACTAAGGGGTGTAGTTTTTAAAATGGGGTCATTTGTGGGTGTATCTATTATTCTGACACTTATGAGCCTCTGCAAACTTGGCTTGGTGCAGGAAAACAAAGTGCTCCTCAAAATGCTGAAAAGTAATGTTAAATTTGTACGTCCTCTAAATGGTAAAAAAAAACACAAAAGTTTTTCAAGTGTGCATTCAGAATAAAGTAAACAGATGGAAATACATATCTTATCAAAAATTTGTACAGTATGTTTGGACATATTTGAGATATTACGGTTGAAAATGTGAAAAAATGACAATTTTTTCCAAATTTTTCCAATATTGGTACTTTTAATAAATATACACAAATTATATCGGTCTCTTTTTACAATCTAAATGAAGTACAACATGTGGCGAAAAAACAATGTCAGAATCACTGGGATATGTAAAGCCTTTATGGAGTTATGCCACGTTGAACGACGCATGTCAGATTTCCAAAATTTGGCTCCGTCACTAAGGCGCAAACAGGCTTCGTCACTAAGGGGTTAAAGGCATACTCAATCCCTGCAGTCCATGGTCCCTTCCTTATGAACTTTACAGCCTTTTAGTATATCGAGAGAGAGGTCAGGTAGATTCACCTCAGTATATACACGTAGAGGAGCGTTATATTTTCCTCAGTATCTACACATAGAGGTGAGGTAAATTCTCCTTAGTATATACACATAGAGGTGAGGTAGATTCTTCTCAGTATATACACAGAAGGGTAAGGTGGATTCTTCTCAGTATATACACAGAAAGGTGAGGTAGATTCTCCTCAGTATATACACAGAGAGGGGAGGTAGATTCTCCTTAGTATATACACATAGAGGTAAGGTAGATTCTCCTCAGTATATACACATAGAGGTGAGGTAGATTCTCCTCAGTATATACACATAGAGGGGATGTAGATTCTCTTCAGTATATGAACATAGAGAAGCGTTATATTTTCCTCAGTATATACACATAGAGGTGAGGTAGATTCTCCTCAGTATATACACACAGAGGTCAGTTATAGTCTCCTCAATATATAAACATAGAGGTGAGGTAGATTCTCTTCAGTATATACACAGAGGAACATTAGAGTCTCCTCAGTATATACACATAGAGGGGAGGTAGATTCTCCTCAGTATACAAATCATTTCCCTGGGCTTTACGGTTTCTGAGAAAATAACTAGCTTATGTAGCGTGGATTTTTGCACAGTTTTTCACGCATAGAATTGAATATTGATGTTGCGACCCCTTTACTTTCCCTACTTAGGACCTAAAAAATGGTAGTGCCAAATTTCAGGTTTGTATGACACCGGGAAGTTAGAGAATTAGTGGCAAGTCATTGAGTGAGTTGAGTGAGTCAGTCAGTCAGTCAGTGAGGGCTTTGGCCTACATATAGAATAAAAATGGTCTTTTTTTACCAGAAACAGAGCCACTCTTGTCCAAGAGCTGTGATACTGCGCTCAGTCCTATCTTTCTATCTATCTCCTATCTATCTATCTATCTATCTATCTATCTATCTATATCCTATCTATCTGTCTATCTAACTCATATCTCATATACATCTATCTATCTATCTATCTATCTCCTATCCATCTACCTCATATCTATCTATCTAGCTCCTTAATAACGTACGTGGTCTTTAAATACTGCATGCAGGTTTTTTATGTGTTTTTCTTAATTGTGGTTTTAAAGTACAACAAAAACATGAACACACCCTAAGGCCACTCTCACACATGTATTCAGAAAACACAGCGTGAAATAGCGGCATTTTTCCTGGAATTTTGAGCAGTGTTTTTTAACACAGGTTACAGCGTTTGACAGCACTTTTTAATGCACCCCATCATTGCGATAGGTGATGAGATGTGTTAAAAACCACGAAAAGTAGAACAGACAGCTCTCGAAAATCACGTCATTAGCAACACCGAGTTCAAGCACAGGTTTGAGTAACCCCATTAAAATCAATGGAAGTGTTGTGCTGCTGTTAGTACGGTGTTTAGGATGCCACGCTAATAGCAGTAAAAAGCTGTGTGTGTGTGTGTGTGTGTGTGTGTGAGAGTGGCCTAAGGGGCTACAAACAAATTTTCATGTAGTGCAGGAAATGCGTTGTGTTTAAAAAGATTACACCAATGGGGCTAGATTATGTATGCAACACGATCTAGGTATAGATACAGGGGAGTGTGAGGTGGAGGCCCGGGGGGGAGGGGGGCCGAGGTGAACTTTTGCACCCGGGCCCCTGAGCCTTGAGGTACACCCCTGACAGAAGGTACTTCTGTCCCACTTGAAAAAGGTGCAATAGCCTGCAGAGGGGCCTGCAGACGGTGAGGCAGAGCAGTGGGTGCATAGACCCTGCCTGTAAGGGGAGCTGAGTGGAAAGTGCAGTCGGCACTGCACAGAGGGACTTGGTATGTCTACAGCATAGAGCTTAAAAGGAGAAAGTGGCCATACTACTACAGTACCCCAATCCAGTAAGGCATCTGGACTGCAACTAGGAGCAAAAGAAACAAGGTGGTGAAGTTGTGCTACTGACCTAAGTCAGCTTGGATCAGGGGAAGTGTTGCTGACCTCAATTTGTATACTGAGTGTAAACACTGTTAGCGAATAACAGGCATGTTACATAGAAAGGTGCTACACCTACAGATGTGGACCAATTAGTGAAATTCCATGGCACGCTCTTATGAACTGAGCCAGATAACAGGGGTACAAGCCTATGTAATCGAGGCACTTCAAAGGAGTTTGAACATTGAATTAACCCTTTAAGAACTGCAAATTGTGTTTTGTTTTTCAAAAGGACTGATTTTGCTAAAGCATTATTGACGCGGTTATTCTGCTGTTATTCTGTATTGTACCCAAAGTATTAATAGACTTAAGCTTTGGTTAGCTGTAGCTACTGTTAGGTAAAACAACAGAAAACTTAATTGCTTGCTTTTTATTATATCGTAACTTTCTTCCATTACTTCGTTTTTATGTAAATATTGCATATTTTTGTTACTCCTGCTGCTGCATCGTATCCTAAATATGCATCAGAACACCATGACCGGTAACAGTTATAGTAGAAGGCAGTGACCTTGGTGGTCACTGAGAGCTGTAACTCCATATTTCCATATTGACTTATTTTTTTCATTTGGGGGTAAGTGGGAAGGAGAAAACATGGAGGAAAGCAGGAAAAGTAGAGCAGCAGCACTACTACCAACACATCCCTTACCTCTTTTTTCATCTTTCCTTTTTATTTACTTTTTTACCCAGTTCTTTTTTATTTACTTAATGTGTCTTTTCATCTAACTCTGCAGTTTGCAAAAAAAAACACTGCTAGCTGTGCAAGGCCTGCAAATAATTCATAGTATCCAGACTCGTGACTGAATAACATCTGAGGTCACTGACACGCACTATGTGTGTTTGCCGTTTCCCTGTTTGGGTTTCTTTTTGTTTTATATTAATAAAAAAACATTGACAACTAAATAAACTGTAATCCCAGGGTTGCACGCTTTGTGAGAACAGAAGGCCATACAATATAGCTTGTACATTTGTGAACAGTCCTTGTTTGGTGCAGCGAAATTGAATTCCCAAACCCCACTGCTAGCTGCGTGCGGCCTGCAAATAATTTGTAGTGGCTGAACGTCTGAGGCTACAAACGGTGAACTGCAATATTCCCCATGCAAAAGTGTAGTTTGTCTGTCTGCTTTGCCGCTAAATATGGTGACAGCAGCAGAAATATACCTTCTACCAATGTACAGATTGCATTTCATATAGGCATATAAACGTAATCTAGCTTCTTTCCCTGGTCCCTCCAATAGAGCCCTGTTTACATTCCCTGCTGGTATACAATCTTTCACACTCAGCAGCAATATATCCTCTGTAGAACATCTGTCCCTAACAGTAGATCACATTTTATAGGCAAAGAAACATGATGCAGCTTCTCTGTTCTGTGCTCAGCTATAAAATGGCCACTAGTTACACTGTGCCTATGTTATATATGGTTAGGTCATGTTATGCAGGTGTTCAATTAAATTACTGCCCATTTGCTGGATGGAAGACACATGTGGTGACATCAGCAAGACACCCTAAATGCTGATGTTGCGGATAGCGAAACTGGACCCACTATGCTAACCAACCAGCCTGGGTTTTGGACCAAACTTGGTGTGGCTGGCAGCTGACCTCAGTTGCAAGGCAAACTCAAATAGGGAATCTTGCCCTTAGTAATCAGGAAGATGGGAAGACTCCTGCCTAAAAGCAGGGTAGGCGTCCTGATAAGAATGCCTCATGCTAGAACCTTAGGGCTAACTATCCCTGACAGGACACAGGGACGATGTACTAAATACAGGGCACACAGGAGAGGACTGACTTACCACAGAGATGGAAATGATGCACAGACTGGAAGGAAATGGATAAACGCACACATGAAAAGTACAAGGCAAAGAATAGACAGATACAGGGTCAAATAGGCCTAACAGTCCTGAGACAGGCAACCTAGATGTGCTGAGTGTCTGAAAGAAACACACAACAATACTGAGGCAAAGAGGAAGTGCATCAACCCAGCTTAAATAGGAGAGTAATGCTAATTAACCCTGCAGCTGGGCTGAGAGCAAGGAAAGTGGTTAACTCCCTCAGTGCTGGTAGAGAAGGGGGAGGGGGAGGGAGGTGTGAGGGGGAGGATGGGACTCGGCTCTGTTACACTCAGCTCTGCCAGACACTGCTACACACTCAGCTCTGCTACACACAGCTACACACACTCAGCACTAAGTGCATGTAGGTGTACATACTCAGCTTTGCTACACGCAGGTGCAAACACTCAGTTCTGCAACACGCAGCTATATGCACTCAGCAATGCTACACGCAGCTATACACATTCAGCACTGCTACACGCAGCTATACACACTCAGACTGCTACACGCAGGTACACACACTCAGCTCTGCTACATGCAACTACACACACTGTTCTCTTTCTCTGTAGTAGATCCAATCTGTAGAGTATAACAGAGATACAACATATTACCGAAGGTACCCGAATGTACTGGGGACTCCACAGTAACATACTATACTAAGTGGTGTAATATACCGACATATAATATACACTAATTGACTGTTGCCATGTCCCTGAAACGTGGAAGACCAAGCCATGGACAGCGAACAGTTCAAGCCAAATCCTCAGCTCGACAGTTCTTAAAACATTTACAACCATTTTGCCAAGCTTTTTACGTTCGCGTAGCAAACATCTGGTCGATCTAGTGATATAAATGTCCATAACAGTAATTCAGTGTAAAAATATCCACAGTATACAGAGTAGAAAAATTAAACTGAGCAATTAATATTGAAAAAATACAGGAACTTCTATGGACAAAAAAAAATGCACTGTACAAGCAATTAAAATTAGGGAGTCTCTGTTACATTTGGGATTGCAAGCAACCACAGGGAAGGAATCACTTATATATCGTTTCCCTTCAAGGACACCTGATACAGGGACCATAATTTAAGCTGCCAGTAGGGAATTTATGAGGGAGTAACGATAACTAGAACAACACTTGCAAGAAGCTATAGTAATACAAGAATGACCAGAAAAATTAAGAAATCAATTTAGCCTCTTAGTGGTTATGTGTCATACTTTTAATCTCAAGCAACAGCGGATGATTCATGGCAATGATACATTACATTCCCTCCATCAGCACTACCCTGCACAACCTTGGGATTTCAATGATCAGAAACACAATGAAAATCTAATATTACTACAAAATAAACGTAGGATTCTAAATAAAGGACCTTGGCTTATGTGCCTTATACCGGCTGATTCACTCAGCCTGCTGAAAATGTCTTATGGAGAAGTACCTTGTAACAAAGACTTAACACACCACTGTTTGTTACTATCTGTGGACAACTGATTGTTTTTTACTTTATATCAGCATTAGAGATGAGCGAACGTGCTCATTTAGGACAATTACTCGATCAAGCATCGTTTTTTTTGAGTAACTGCCTACTCGGGTGAAAAGATTTGTGGGGTGCAGGGGGGGCGGGGTTTAGCGAGGTGTAGCAGGCGGGAACAGAGGGGAGCTCTCTCTCTCTTTCCCCCCGACTCCTCTCGAATCTTTTCGCCCAATTAGGCAGTTACTCGAAAAAAGTGATGCTCGATCGAGTAATTGCTCTAAACGAGCACGTTCGCTCATCTCTAATCAGCATGCAGTCCATGATGAGGTTCTATACAACCTCCCACCCGTCACGACGCAGACATGCTTGACAGTGTTCAAATAGTTTAGAAGGTCATAGATGTCAAAAGCCAACTTGACTCTTCTGATGCAGAGATGTGCCATGGATATCTGACAGGTAGGGATTACATCTTTGGGACCCCTATATACTGAACGATCACTGCATTAGGAGCATCTACTCAATAATGGGTTGATCAACCTATTTGGGCGATCATGGCTTTCAGACATCGTGGAATAGATTCCACAGGGTGGTGAACATTTTCCATTCTCAACTTGAACCATTACATAAACTCTATCGGTTGGTGCACATTTTATCGATAAGTGGGTGCAGATTTCACAGCTCTTTCCAGCATATCCCAAATATGCTCAGTGAGATAACATTTCGATGAGTTTGGGATCAAGGCACTGTGGACAATTCAAAGCTGTGTTCCTCCAACCACTCCCTAGTGATCCAAGCGTGATGGCACAGAGTATTGTCCTGTTGAAAGATGGCACTGTGGTTGGGAAAGACTTCCTGAAAAGTGTTGCTCATCTTGATTGAATCAAGTATGTCTGAACCAATTTTTGGTGAAAATCTAGAGAAAATTGAATTTCCCATAATACCCGCTACAGAGGTCAGAATGCAGCCAATTAGCAGCTAGGAAGCCTTGCTAATGTCACTAAATGTGTCTTCCATCTTGCATATGGGCAGTAGGCTCACTGGACGCCTGCATCACATGACCTAGCCATGTTTAAAATAGGCACAATTTAACCAGCGGTCATTTTAGAGCTGAGCACAGAACAGAGACGCTCCATCACATGTATATGCCTACACAACATGTAGTCTGTTATTAGGGCCAGATATTCTACAGAGAATATATTGCTGCTGGCGTGAAAGTATTTATACCAGGGTTATATTGGAGGGATCAGAGAAAGAAGCTGCATCACATTTATATGCCTATGTATTAAAGTGGTCTATTAGGGACAGATATTCTACAGAGGCTATATAACTGCTAGGTGTGAAAGCTTCTACACCAGCAGGGAATTCAAATTGAGTTCTATTGGAAGGAGCAAAGAAAGAAGCTGCACCATGTTTATATGCCTATATAAAACATTGTCTGTACATTTGGTGAGGCTATATTTCTGCTACCCTCAACAAATAAAGCAGCAAAGCAGACAGCCACGCTATCCTTTGGCATGGGGAATATTGTAGTTCTCTGTTTGTAGCCTTAGACATTGTTCAAAGTCACCAGTCCAGCCATTACAGACCTTATGTAGCTAGCAGTGGGGTTTGGGGAATTCAATTTTGTGCCAAACAGGGATGGCTCGCAAAGATTCAAGCTATACTCAGTTGCCTTATGTTCTCATATATTGTGCCTCCCAGGGATTAGGATTATTTAGTTGTCAGTGCTTTTTTTGTTAATATAAAACAAAAAGCAAACCAAACAGGGAAACAGCAAATACATACAGTGTGTGTCAGTGGTCCGAGACATCATTGAAAGGTGCCAGTCTGGCCACTACTAAATTACAGGCCTTATGAGGCTAACAGTGGTTTTCTGCAAACGACTAAGAAAGCAAGGGATCGGTGGCATGTTAATAGTAGTAGTGGATGAGGTGGTAGAGGACAGGCCAAGTTGGCACTTCAAGCAGCTCCCACTGATGCAACAGTACAAAATTCTTCAGGAAGCAAGGCAAGCCCACTATGATTCCTTAGAAGTGATTCTACCCGTATGTTACATCCGCAGCTCAGAGAACAGGTTGTAGAGTGGCTGACACAGTATGTCTCAATGCCACCCCCTCCTCTTCCTCCCAGTCACAGGCGCACAGCAATCAGTCTGCACCAGTCGGCCATGAGTACCCCTCATCTACTTCACTCTGTGCTAAATCTCCAAAGCAGTCTACAAGGATCTGTCTGAGGAGCTGTTTGATCATTGAATGTCATGGATATCAACCAGGCAGTCCAAGAAGAAGACCAAGACACTGAATGCACTGATGCCCAATCAGTGGTCATCTGTAAGATCTGTGGTAAGCATTTAAAACAAAGCAAAAATGTAAACAACCTCAATGTGTAAAATCAGTCATATGAACTCCCACTAGCCACTGCCTTGGAGATCCCATCTGGGCCAGAGGCCAGACAGTCCTTTTCCTCCTACTCCCTCTTCCTTTGCTGTAGCTGCCTCTTCCTCCATTTCCCCTCCCTGCTCATGCAGTAGCCTCTGAGCACAGAGGGGCAGTTTTGTGTAGCATGCCTATTTCAGGGCTCCTGTTCATGGGCGATCTTGCATTGCATTACTGGCTGCAAGTGGAGAATCATAGCGATTCTTCGCTCACAGGACTCAAATCGCAGCATGCTGCAATTTGCCGTGATTCTCCGCGGTGAACCTATCTGTCAGATAGGCTCACCGCAGAGAACTGACAATTCTCTCCCCTGCTCCCAGGCGGCGAAATATCGCTAATGATATTCTGCCTCGCCCTTGGACAGGGGGCCTTAGGCTTCTCCTTCACAATTGACAATCGGGCCGCAGGCTTAAGAGCCAGGAGTGAGAAAAAGAGCAGTAGTTGAGCCTCCACCACCGCTTTCACTGAAATTGACATCTACCCCACATTCTAGAGTTTCCCAGATTAACAACCAGCCATCCATTCCCCAGCTATGGGAACGCAAAAAGGAAATGCCACTACAACCATCCATGAGAACAGAACCTGAATTCAAGCATTGCACAACTGATTTCAATGGAAATGCTGCCCTTCAGGCTAGTGGACATAGACGCCTTCCACAATGTGATGCTCCATGCTAACCCACAGTACCAGATGCCTAGCCGCCAAGTGTTTGCCAAAAAATCCATCCCTGCTCTGCACCGCTATGTGAGTGATAACGTATTCCTGGCATTGAAGTACGCAAATATGGCAAGGGGTGTAACATATCCTTAATAGCACACTGGGTCAATGTCTTGTAGGCTGAAAGTGGTGGTCCATGTTTCATGGTACTCCCAAAAGTTGTGGGACATTCATCCTTGTCTATCCCCTTCTCACGTCCCTCCTCATACCATCTTTCAACACTCTCCACTTTGGAACAGATATCCGTATGTGAGAACATCCAGGCACCATACAGAGGTGCATGTGGTAAATGCCAAAATGCTGTCCAAAAAGTCATATGTCTGGGGAAGCACAGCCACATGGCCGAAAAGCTGTTGATGACTTTGTAGGCCAGGCTGACATGTGGCTGAATCCATACATTCTGAAGCTGGGCAAGTTCATGTGTCATAATGTGGCCAACCTGCTGGTAGCCCTTTGCCTTGGCAATCTCACACACGTACTTTGTCTGGTCTATGTGATGAAGCTGGTAGTGCAGTGCCGCCTAAACAATTACCCAAGTTTACATCCAGTGCTGCAAAAGGCCAGGAAACTGTGCTCATACTTTTGGCAGTCACAACCAGCCACCTCTCATCTGGCGGAGGTGTAGTGACAGTTCAAACTACTACTCAACTGTCTCATCTGTGACTTTGCCTACATGGTGAAATCATGTTACATATGTTGCAGAGGCTAAGCCAGCAGTAGAGAGCAATCACAGGATACCAGATGGTGTATGCTGTTAGCAGGCGCTATATGGAGGTTGGTCATTTGACACTGTAGAGTGGCTGCAGATCAAAAATGTGTGTGCTGTTTTAGCCTGCTTTGAGGAAGCAACCAAAATGGTCAGTCATTATGACACACTAATTAGTATGACCATCCCTGTTGTCTGCCTGTTGGAACAGATGTAATAGGGCCTCAGGGACAAAAATATGTTGTTACAGGAAGAGGAAGAGAAGGAAGGAATACCAATCTCCCAGCTGTCTGGCCAAACCGCCGTTACTCAACACCCCATGGTGGATGGCTTTGGGCAAGAAAAGTAGGTGTCTCCTCCAACACGTTTCTCCATGCATAGGAGAAGCATAGAGAAGGAAGAGCAGGAAGAGGAGGAGGTGGATAATGGAAGGCCAAAAGCAAGGGAAGGTACTGCGCAACCTTTCTTGTATCCATCACTAACCCCACCTATTCTACATGGATGGCAGGACCAGCCGAAGGGCAGTCTTAGGCCTGACATCAAGGAATGTGGGCTATCAACCTTAGGCACCTTGAGGCATATGAGTGCTTTTATGCTGCAGCGTTTGCAGGTGTTCAAAACATCTGATTATTACTGGGTGGCCACCCTACTTGATCCCCACTACAAGATCAATATGACAAATCTCATTCTAGCAGTGGAGAGGTATTTAAAAAAAAACAGCAGTATCAGAACAGACTGTTAAGAATCTTGAGCAGAGCATTTCCCAAAGCACATGGATCCCAGAGGAGTCTTAATCTTCTTGAAAGAGTGAAGAGGTGAACTACTGTGTTTCCCCGAAAATAAGACATGTATAGCTGCCTGGACACTATTTAAATTGACTTTTAAAAATTAACTGTTAGCAGGGCTTAATTTTGGAGTAGGGCTTATATTTCAAGCATCCTCAAAAAGCCTGAAAATCATTTTGCATCCTCAAAAATTCTGGAAAATCATGCTATGTCTTATTTTCAGGGTATGTCTTATTTTCAGGGAAACAGGGTAGCATCACAGTGGCTCAAAAGCCATCACCCCTGTGCCCTACTGCACTGAGGTCCCTGGTTCAAACCCCAGCAGAGACGCCATGTGCACACACAGTCTCCTTGTATCTGTGTGGGCAAGAAAAGGAGGTACAACATTGATTCACAAATATAGTACAATTTTTTTCTAATGTACCGTAGATCATTTTAGTTCATCAGAAAAGGCTCATATACAGTATATCAAAAGGAATTTGCTGTCAGTTGTGGAAAATAGAAATATGTGAAGTATGAACAAAATTAAATGCAATATGATAATAGTGACCTACCTTGCAGAAATTCAACTTGGGTGTTATTCATATGTCTGGCAATGGGTGAATCTACATTAGTGTGAATAGTAGTCTGGTGCTTACTTATTATTTTCTTAAATTCTTGAATCGTTTTGCCCACAAGGGGTGGGGGTGGGTGCTTAGCTTCCCCCCCCCCCCCCCCCCCTGTCCTGCCCACTCCCATTGCAAACAGCCAGAGGGAAGGAGAGAAGAGGTGAGCCAGCGAGGGAAGAGGAAGCAATGGCATTGCGGCCTCAGCGTATATGCGCCAGGCCCGTGCTGTCTAAACAGACACACAAACGTTAGATTTGTGCGCCCGTTCACGCGTTTTTATGGCCCGGCTACACTTGTGGAGAAGAGCCCTAAAGGAGGAGTAGGTGAGCTAGGGAGACTAATTATTGAGGTTAAAATAAAATTGCTATGGACTAAAATGCCCTTAAGATGCTGACCTCATCTAAGTGTAAGACTCGAGCGATTTCAAATAACTTCAGCTGGATGAGGATTGAATGTCAGCATTGGCCAGAATTTGTTTAATATCTTGTAAATTTGGTTTGTGTACCTCAAATATGTTCCAATGCATCTGATGATTTTGTATGTCTTTTGAAGCTTTTGGAAACAAAGTATTTTGTTCCGTTTTTGGTCCTTATTATATTTACCTCTGGCATATGGTATCATACTAATAATAAATTACACTCCATCGAAGGGCTTGTGTACTTTCAACGTTACATACAAAATTGGTAGCATAAACTCTTAAATCAGCAGTCCTCTTAGGCCTCCTTCACACAAGCATGTGCATTTTTAAGCTCGGCCAATCACGGCTAAAAATTGCATGAATGAAGAATAGCTACGATCAAGTCCTGCACTTTAGTCTTGTTTTCTTGACCATTCACACAGGTGGCTGCAGTGTATTAGTGAAAATATACGCTGCAGCGCGGAAATCCCTCGGTCAGCAGAAATCCTCGAAATGACTTCTAATGGATAAATAGAGGCAGCTGTAATCTTTTCCGAGCCCTGGGCGCTGCTAAACTCCCTCTGCCTCACTTTTTTTTCAGCTCCCATAGAAGCCTATGGGAGCCTCCAGTGTATCTCGGCAAAAGAAAGGGCAAGACCTATCTTTTTCAGCAGCGTATAAAATCAGTGGCAGTTTTTGTGTGCCGATGACCTATTATTCCCAGCGCGATGTTTTTATGCGCCTAAAAATCTCTCATCTGAATGAATACATTGGAAACCACTGCTTCAGATGGTCGCGATTTCTCAACACGGCTACATTAGCCACATATGTATATACGGTCGTGTGAATATGGTCTTAAGGCGTGATTTTCATGACTCAACTACTTTCGCCAACATATACATCCAGTTCTTCATTAGTTCTTGCTGGTAGCAGCTAGGCACATGATGTTCCTCATATTTTGCAGCGTCTTTCGCTATTTCGCATTAGTGCATCATAACCGCTACATCTCTATAGGCATAGCCCTGATCTTAAATGTTTCTTCAGAGCAGCGTTCTTATCGACTGAACGCATCACACTTTTTAAACATACTAAAATCCAGAGGCCATCTGGCATCATACATTACCATCATACCAGAGGTTTCACTCCCGCATTAAACATTATTCTACATTTTACCTGCTGCTCTGTCATGTGTGTCACTGCACCATCACATCTCAGTGCGTCATAGACACATCCGTTACATCCCACATCATATCCGTAAGACGTTCCTACTGTGTGGTCAATAACTCTCTATACATAACTCCTACAAACACTTTTCATTACACTTAAATAACATCACATATGTTAGTGACGCTTGCAAGGCCATGCTTGCACTGGCATAACTATAGGTGCAGCATCCGAGGAGCAGGCCCACAGCCAAGGAGACTGCGGGGTAGAGAAAGGTCTTGTCTTTGGGCTCTACCATCTCCTACTACTAAGGGTAGCTCAGGACCTGACCACGTTACTGCTGGGGGAGATCACAGAGGTAGTAACCGGGGCTTACCTTATGTCCAGTTGTCACTTGTGACACCATTGTTCCTTCTCCAGGGCCAGATCTTGTAAATGAATAAAATAGTCCAACACCCGAAGAGTATATTTTGGAACAAAACCGGGAATGGTCAGTCTTGTTCATTTACTTAAACATTTGCAGAAAGTCACTAACAACTGCAGAACAGTTGCTGAACAGTTGTAGAAATCACAGTTTACAAGTATGACATCTCGATAGAGCTCACGGGGTATTTGTACAATCCACAGTCCGTGTTATCTGTAGGTTCCATTACTCCCGGTACTCACTTTCATTCTCTCCACCGGCAACCACTCACATGTTACATGTTACATTTCCAGACATGACCCAGACATTAACTCTTTCATGCTTGCAGACATCCAATACACATATCTTGATGCAGTCTACAAACAAGACACCGACAAGACATTGACACGAGACAGACATTCTGAAGGGGCCTCACTAACTCTGGTTCACTACATAGGGAATGCAGGGGATGCGGTTGCACCCGGGCCCAGGAGCCTTAGAGGGCCCATAAGGCCTCTCTTCTCCATATAGGGAGCCCAGTACTATGAATAAAGCATTATAGTTGGGGGCCCTGTTACAGGTTTTGCATTGGGGCCCAGGAGCTTCAAGTTACGACTCTGGGTTAAGGGGTTAAGAGAAGTTGGGAGACACCAAGATAAACTTTTGCACTCAGGCCTATAAGCCTGCAGAATCCATAAGGAGACCCCAGACATCCGACATATGTGGGGAGCTGGGAGGGTTAAGTGATGGCTTGTCACGGCGCCACTTACCAGATTTCTTTCCCTGAGGGATAACATGCAGCCAAGGCCAGAGTATATATAACTGCAGGCCACCAAAGATACCCCTAGGATAGGGAATGCCAATACACAGGAGAATGGGGGTAGTAAGTGTCACGGGTGATGCCACTGTTCCTACGCACCGGAATGATCCTCGGCAGAGAATAAACGTAGACAGAGACAGTCTTTGAGTACCACTGGTCCCTAGGAATGGTTAGGGCTTGGCATCAACTTTTACTTTGGTAAACTTGGAAAACAATTATTACAAGGCAGTTCAATCAGAGATTTTTATAGTGCAAGCAAATGACTTTCAAACGTATTAAAGACTATTTCCTTGCAGTACCTTCACCCCAACTCAGAGACACGTGGGTATGACAGTTAAGGGTGTACCTCTACGTGGTGATCCTGGCTTTGGGCGCCCGTGTAGGAAAATAAGGCAGTAAAAGTATTGCTTAGTACCTCTACCCTGGCCTGTTCTGGAAGAGTTATTTATAGAGATGAGCGAACGTACTCGTCCGAGCTTGATACTCGTTCGAGTATTAGCGTGTTCGAGATGCTCGTTACTCGTGACGAGTACCACGCGATGTTCGAGTTACTTTCACTTTAATCTCTAAGACGTTAGCGCGCTTTTCTGGCCAATAGAAAGACAGGGAAGGCATTACAACTTCCCCCTGCGACGTTCAAGCCCTATACCACCCCCCTGCAGTGAGTGGCTGGCGAGATCAGGTGTCACCCGAGTTTATAAATCGGCCCCTCCCGCGGTTTGCCACAGATGCATTCTGACATTGTTCAGGGAAAGTGTTGTCTTGCTGGAGTTGCTATAGGGAGAGTGTTAGGAGTTATTTTAGGCTTCAAGAACCCCAACGGTCCTTCTTAGGGCCACATCTAACCGTGTGCAGTAGTGTGGAGGCTGCTTTTTGCAGTGTTGCACTTTTTTTTTTTTTTTTGTATATCGGCCGTGCAGAGCATTGCGTCCTGCAGTAAATTTACATAGTGCAGGGCCAGTAGTGGTGAGGCAGGGACAGAAGACATATTTAGTGTATATAGGCAGTGGGCCTTTCCAAAAACATTTGGGAAAAAGAATCTATTTGGGCTGCCTGTGACCATCCTCAGTGTACTGGGTCTCTGCTGGGGGTAGTTGTCCTAATTCATACGCAGCCAGCTAAGTGTTACAGCAGGCTTGCGCAAAATTATTTCCTGGCTCTGTGTTGCCTGTTGCATCACCGCTGTATTCCTGTCCACAGTGAAACAGTCTGCAGTAATTTTACATAGTCCAGGGCCAGTAGTGGTGAGGCAGGGACAGAAGACATATTTAGTGTATATAGGCAGTGGGCCTTTCTAAAAACATTTGGGAAAAAAATCTATTTGGGCTGCCTGTGACCGTCCTCAGTGTACTGGGTCTCTGCTGGGGGTAGTTGTGCTAATTCATACGCAGCCAGCTAAGTGTTACAGCAGGCTTGCGCAAAATTATTTCCTGGCTCTGCTGTGCATTCCGTAAGCGAAGTCAGCCTCCAACCACAGGCCAATAAGCGGCACATTTAATTACAGCGTTCTGTTTCTGCACTACTGGTAATACAGCATGCTGAGGGGTAGGGGTAAGCCTAGAGGACGTGGACGCGGGCGAGGACGCGGAGGCCCAAGTCAGGGTGTGGGCACAGACCGAGCCAGTGCGGTGGCCAGGGGTAAAGGCAGGGCCAGACCGAATAATCCACCAACTGTTTCCCAAAGCGCCCCCTCGCGCCATGCCACCCTGCAGAGGCCAAGGTGCTCTAAGGTGTGGCAGTTTTTCACAGAGACGCCTGACGACCGACGAACAGTGGTGTGCAACCTTTGTCGCGCCAAGATCAGCTGGGGAGCCACCACCACCAGCATGTGCAGGCATATGATGGCCAAGCACCCCACAAGGTGGGACGAAGGCCGTTCACCGCCTCCGGTTTGCACCACTGCCTCTCCCCCTGTGCCCCAACCTGCCACTGAGATCCAACCCCCCTCTGAGGACACAGGCACGAGTGCCTACCGGCCTGCACCCACACCCTCACCTCCGCTGTCCTCGGCCCCATCCAGCAATGTCTCTCAGCGCAGCGTCCAGACGTCGCTAGCGCAACTGTTTGAGCGCAAGCGCAAGTACGCCGCCACGCACCCGCACGCTCAAGCGTTAAACGTGCACAAAGCCAAATTGATCAGCCGGGAGATGCTGCCGTATAGGCTTGTGGAAACGGAGGCTTTCAAAAGCATGATGGCGGCGGCGGCCCCGCGCTACTCGGTTCTCAGTCGCCACTACTTTTCCCGATGTGCCGTCCCAGCCCTGCACGACCACGTCTCCCGCAACATTGTACGCGCCCTCACCAACGCGGTTACTGCCAAGGTCCACTTAACAACGGACACGTGGACAAGCACAGGCGGGCAGGGCCACTATATCTCCCTGACGGCACATTGGGTGAATTTAGTGGAGGCTGGGACAGAGTCAGAGCCTGGGACTGCTCACGTCCTACCCACCCCCAGAATTGCGGGCCCCAGCTCGGTGCTGGTATCTGCGGCGGTGTATGCTTCCTCCACTAAACCACCCTCCTCCTCCTCCAACGCAACCTCTGTCTCGCAATCAAGATGTGTCAGCAGCAGCAGCACGTCGCCAGCAGTCGGTGTCGCGCGGCGTGGCAGCACAGCGGTGGGCAAGCGTCAGCAGGCCATGCTGAAACTACTCAGCTTAGGAGAGAAGAGGCACACGGCCCACGAACTGCTGCAGGGTCTGACAGAGCAGACCGACCGCTGGCTTGCGCCGCTGAGCCTCCAACCGGGCATGGTCGTGTGTGACAACGGCCGTAACCTGGTGGCGGCTCTGCAGCTCGGCAGCCTCACGCACGTGCCATGCCTGGCCCATGTCTTTAATTTGGTGGTTCAGCGCTTTGTGAAAAGCTACCCACACTTGTCATACCTGCTCGGAAAGGTGCGCCGGGTCAGCGCACATTTCTGCAACTCCAAGACGGACGCTGCCACCCTGCGGACCCTGCAACATCGGTTTAATCTGCCAGTGCACCGACTGCTGTGCGACGTGCCCACACGATGGAACTCTACGCTCCACATGTTGGCCAGACTCTATGAGCAGCGTAGAGCTATAGTGGAATACCAACTCCAACATGGGCGGCGTAGTGGGAGTCAGCCTCCTCAATTCTTTACAGAAGAGTGGGCCTGGTTGGCAGCCATCTGCCAGGTCCTTGGAAACTTTGAGGAGTCTACCCAGATGGTGAGCGGGGATGCTGCAATCATTAGCGTCACCATTCCTCTGCTATGCCTCTTGAGAAGTTCCCTGCAAAGCATAAAGGCAGACGCTTTGCACTCGGAAACGGAGGTGGGGGAAGACAGTATGTCGCTGGATAGTCAGAGCACCCTCATGTCTATATCTCAGCGCATTGAAGAGGAGGGGGAGGAGAATGAGGAGGAGGGGGAAGAGACAGCTTGGCCCACTGCTGACGGTACCCATGCTGCTTGCCTGTCATCCTTTCAGCGTGTATGGCCTGAGGAGGAGGAGGAGGATCCTGAAAGTGATCTTCCTAGTGAGGACAGCCATGTGTTGCATACAGGTACCCTGGCACACATGGCTGACTTCATGTTAGGATGCCTTTCTCGAGACCCTCGCGTTACACAGATTCTGGCCACTACGGATTACTGGGTGTACACACTGCTCGACCCACGGTATAAGGAGAACCTTTCCACTCTCATACCCAAAGAGGAAAGGGGTTCGAGAGTGATGCTATACCACAGAACCCTGGCGGACAAACTGATGGTAACATTCCCATCCGACAGCGCTAGTGGCAGAAGATACAGTTCCGAGGGCCAGGTAGCAGGGGAGGCGCAGAGATCAGGCAGCATGTACAGCGCAGGCAGGGGAACATTCTCCAAGGCCTTTGCCAGCTTTATGGCTCCCCAGCAAGACTGTGTCACCGCTCCCCAGTCAAGGCTGAGTTGGCGGGAGCACTGTAAAAGGATGGTGAGGGAGTACGCAGCCGATCGCACGACCGTCCTCGGTGACGCCTCTGCCCCCTACAACTACTGGGTGTCGAAGCTGGACACGTGGCCTGAACTCGCGCTGTATGCCCTGGAGGTGCTTGCTTGTCCTGCGGCTAGCGTCTTGTCAGAGAGGGTGTTTAGTGCGGCTGGGGGAATCATCACGGATAAGCATACCCGCCTGTCAACCGACAGTGTCGACAGGCTTAGGGCTTAGTCAGACGGGCGTTTTTAGCCGCGATTTGCGCATGCGCATGCGTCCGGCGATTTTTTAAAACCATTGCTTTGCAATGGTATCGGACACATGAGCGCTTTTTATGCGCTCGTCCGATAAATTATAGAACAAAAAAATCGCAGATCGCACCTATCTGCGATCTGCGATTCCTGTTCTCTTCTGTATATGCGCTCAATGGGGCCGGCGGCAGCAGTGCCAACCCCATTGAGAACATATAGAAGACAAATCATTCTTCTCTGCCACAGCTGTAACAGCTGTGGCAGAGAAGAACGATGTTTGCCCATTGAATTCAATGGAGCGGCAATACAGCCGCTCCATTGAAAGCAATGGGCTGCCGGCGTGCGCGGGGTGAATTGTCGGGAAGGGGTTAAATATATAAGCCCTTCCCTGCAATTCATCCTAAAATGTGTTAAAATAACAAAAAATTGTGTACTCACCTTTCCGCTGCAGCCGGAGTCCAGCCGCGGCCGCTGTCAGTTCTCCTGAACTGCTTCTCGGCACTATTCAGCCGGCGGGGCTTTAAAATCCCCGCCTGCTGAATGATCTGCCTCTGATTGGTCACAGCCCTGACCAATCAGAGGCTGAAAACACTCACACACCCATTCATAAATTCATGAATGGGTGAGTGACTGCTGCCTTAGGGGCAGGTCTGACTCACATCCATTCATGAATTCATGAATTCATGAATGGGTGTGAGTGAGGCATGCCTCTGATTGGCTCAGCGCTGAGCCAATCAGGGGGCAGGTCTGACTCACACCCCCTTCACACCCACTGCAGGACGGCCGCGCGGAGCTTCAGCTGCCGGCAGAATGTGAGTATACAATTGTTTTTTATTTTAACACATTTTAGGATGAATTGCAGGTAAGGGCTTATATATTTAAGCCCTTACCGACAATTCATCCCGGGCTCGCCCGCAGCGCATTGCTTTCAATGGAGACGGCTGTATTGCCGTCTCCATTGAATGCACTGCGCTGGACAGCTCCGGCCCGTTTCTAATGAAACGCGGCTAGGAGCAGATTTTCGGGCGATTTGCGGGCGACTTGTGCGCACCGGTCACGCGATTTGCGGATGCGCATCCGTCATGCGATCCGCAAATCGCGCGAAAAAACGCCCGTCTGACTGAGCCCTTAAACTCATCAAGATGAACAAAGCCTGGATTTCCCCAGACTTTTCTTCTCCACCAGCGGACAGCAGCGATACCTAAGCAATACGTAGGCTGCACCCGCGGATGGAAGCATCGTTCTCTATCACCATCAAAAACGGGGACCTTTTTGCTTCATCAATCTGTGTATTCTATTCATCCTCCTCCTCCTGCTCCTCCTCCTGAAACCTGACGTAATCACGCCGAACGGGCAATTTTTCTTAGGCCCACAAGGCTCAGTCATATAATTTTTGTAAACAATTTTTATACGTTTCAATGCTCATTAAAGCGTTGAAACTTTCACCTGAACCAATTTTTATTTTAACTGGGCTGCCTCCAGGCCTAGTTACCAATTAAGCCACATTAACCAAAGCGATTAATGGGTTTCACCTGCCCTCTTGGTTGGGCATGGGCAATTTTTCTGAGGTACATTAGTACTGTTGGTACACCAATTTTTTTGGGCCCTCGGCTACAGTGTAATCCAATTAATTTTTTGCCCACCTGCATTAAAGCTGACGTTACATCAGCTGTGCTGGGCACTGCAATGGGATATATTTATGTACCGCCGGTGGCTTCCTGGGACCCACCCATGCTGTCGGTCCACATGGACTTCCCATTAGGGAGATGTACGTGCCTGTG
The DNA here is from genome assembly GCF_035609145.1 of Eleutherodactylus coqui. Classification (NCBI taxonomy): domain Eukaryota; kingdom Metazoa; phylum Chordata; class Amphibia; order Anura; family Eleutherodactylidae; genus Eleutherodactylus; species Eleutherodactylus coqui. Next base: position 114,490,567 of record NC_089844.1, read on the forward strand.
TATACTTATAAAAAACTGGAGCCTGACTGGGGCATGCAGTTTGGGCCGAAGCCCACCTGCATTTAATCTGACGTTAGCTCTGCTGTCCAGGGCACTGCAATGGGATACATTTATGTACAGCGGGTGGGTTCCAGGGAGCCACCCATGCTGTGGGTGCACACGGAATTCCCATTGCGGAGTTGTACCTGCCTGTAACTATTTATAAAAAACCGGAGTCTGACTGGGGCATGCAAACACCTTGACAGAATGAATAGTGTGTGGCACATAGGTTCCCCATTGCTATGCCCACGTGTGCAGCTCCTGATGGCGGTGGCACAGGATTATGTTTCTCATTGCTTCTGTACAGCATTGTGGGCTATCGTCCTGCCCCTTTTAAAGAGGGTCGCTGCCTAGACGTGCCAACTCTTTGCAGTGTGTGCCTGCGGTTCCTCCTCATGGCAGACGCACTTATAAATAGACATGAGTGTGGCGTGGCATGAGGGCAGCTGAAGGCTGCGCTGGGACACTTTGATGTGTGCTGTGGACACTGGGTCGTGCGGGGGGGGGTTGGGCAGCATGTAACCCAGGAGAAGTGGCAGCGGAGTGTCATGCAGGCAGTGATTGTGCTTTGTTGGAGGTAGTGTGGTGCTTAGCTAAGGTATGCATTGCTAATGAGGGCTTTTCAGAAGTAAAAATTGTTGGGAGGGGGGGCCCACTCTTGCCGCTATTGTGGCTTAATAGTGGGACCTGGGAACTTGAGATGCAGCCCAACATGTAGCCCCTTGCCTGCCCTATCCGTTGCTGTGTCGTACCCATCACTTTCTTGAATTGCCCAGATTTTTACAAATGGAAACCTTAGCGAGCATCTGCGATATACAAAAATGCTCGGGTCGCCCATTGACTTCAATGGGGTTCGTTATTCGAAACGAACCCTCGAGCATCGCGAAATTTTCGTCCCGAGTAACGAGCACCCGAGCATTTTGGTGCTCGCTCATCTCTAGTTATTTACAATTCTGCTCTCTCTTATTCTTGGGGCTCACTCCACGCTCATCCAGAACACAATTAGCACGGGAAATCTCTCCTCCGCTTCCATCTTCACTACAAGGAAGCTGAAGGCGCCTCCATGTGGCTCTGTGTTGTAGACTCTCTCAGCAGACAAGATGGAAGAACTCTTCCCGCTCTCATTCACTCCTATTTATGCCTTCACTGAAGCCACGTGACATGACAGATTGATACATTTACATGCAGACTATGATTTTATTAAAGTTAACCTCTCAAGCACCACAGCTGTGCAACACACACTGAAAATGACAAGACATGCTTGCACAGTGCATCTACATGAGACAAACATGTATGAAATTTATGGAGGGGACCAGGATGATGTGCTAGGCCACTACAAGCCTTTAGCTACACCCCTGCTTGAATAATAACTATGGTGCCATAATAACCATTTACATTACACAAAGTCCTGTAAGTCCATTTACCCCCCGACCCTGGCCACAGGTTTTATCTCATGTGGCACTGGGGGTAGTAGTCCGCTCATGCTCGCTGACAATCCCTTTGGTGTCCGCCTTCCTTCCCAGCAGCATCCATGGCGATTCTTCTGCACTGCTGCTGTGGTGACAGGCCATGAAGGGAGGGAGTCTTCCTCTCCTATCGTGCATTGTAGGGCACTTCATCCCAGGGATTTGGCCCATTGTCGATCTTCATTTTAGGGTTCTGGGAATTTGCTAACTCAGGGTGCTTCATGGCTGCCCCCCAGCATGGTGATACAGCCGCTCTACGGTTCTATGCAAATGGCCACTGCCATAGTTCTCACAGGACTGGTGCTGCATCTCTCTCTCTCAGGGTCTGCCTGAGTCTGTGACGCAGCACAGACTATTATATACTGCACCTGCAGAGCATGTTCAGCACTGGGGAGAGGAGCTAGTTTAGCCCATGTTATCCCCTAACAGAGGGGCCAGTTTCTGTAGCAGTGATGCACTAGCCACGTCACTGCCATTTCAATGGGGAGGGGCCTCTATGAAGCTACAACAGTGGCCCCTCAGGGTTCCAATATGGCACCTGCAGTGTCTGCTTCACCTCTCCTGTGCCGGTGGAGAGGGAGAACACATAGTGCAGCAGCGCTCTTCACTGACCTGCGCTGACAAGCACTGTTAGCTGTTTGTCTCGATTCCCCCTCCGCGCCAGGTACCAGACCGAAGGGGCTGGGCTCAAACTTGCGGCCGTGCTGATACAGCAGCTACATCAGTGTATAGGAGGGTCTGGAGCACACGCCTTACAGTACCATGCCCTCCTGTAGAGGGAACAACTGTAAAAATGTACGGCAAAGTTGATGTACTTCAAAATTGAACTTTGCCTCTGCTTACCATCATTTCAGCGCCACCCCATAACATGTCCATAACTTTACAGGACAACCTTCACTTTGCAGGTTTATCTCCTTTAAACACAAGAAATTTGGAAATTAGGACACCAAAAGTCAAGTATATTCCTAGTCTCTGTGAACTCCGCACCACACTGCAAGGGCTTTGTGGAAATTGTAATCAACAATCTGATTTGTCTCCTCCCCTTTTTTTGCACCCACTTTGACAGATCTTTCCAAATGTGTGCAGCTGTTGATTAATGTGAAGCTTTGACACTATTTCTAGTCACACATTATAAAGTCACCTAATGAGCAGTGCATTAATTATGCATCTATTAATCAAAGTCAAAGTGAAGCATTCTGTCTTTTGATCCCAACAAAACTCCGCAGTTCTTCTCTTGTACGTATTATATTCTGGGATATAACATAGTATATTCGCTGTGGTATATCCAGTGTGATAGGCACTCGAACTGTATATCTTATATTCAGTCAGTCAACGTCTACTAATAATACTCAATTTCAAATTTGCTGTATAATTTATTTAAATGTGGAGTCAATGTGATATATTATAACGGAAAAACATATTTTAGAAGTTATCTAAAGACCCTCTTTTGTAATTGAAACTTCTGAACCCCCGGTACATGGCTGAATTTGTAAAGCTACATGCAGCCACTGCACACACCATGCTTTTAAATGCATGATTAACCATGGATGGGCTGGGTGGGACCAAAGAAAGTGACTCCTTTGTAAGTGCTTTTCCATATTTGATAACGGAGTTGTGGGGGGGTTGAGTAGTGGACTCCCTTTACGATGTCCAAAATGACCAAATAAGACCTAAAGAAAGGGTTAGGGCATCGTAGGCAACTCTTTCAAATTCTTTCATAAGCTACAGTTTTCTTGATTCCTTACAAAATTACATAATGTGCACCAAACTACCTTATGTGAACAAGTTCTTAAAGTGACCCTCCGTGCCTGGAAAAACAAAGATGGCCTTACCAGTTTCTCTGTCTAAGGCTGCATTAAGACGACCGTATATCGGCTGGGTTTTCACGCCCAGCCGATATACGGCATCTCTCTCTGCAGGGGGAGGAGGCTGGAAGAGCCGAGAGCAGTGCCCTGAGCGCCCGCCCCCTCTCAGCCCCTCTGCACTATTAGCAATGAGAGGAGGTGGAACAGGGGTGGGGCCAAGTTTCGGGGGAATTAGCTCCACCCCCGTCCCGCCTCTCCTCATTGAAAATAGTGCAGGGGGTGGAGAGGAGGCAGAGAGAGGGCGGGAGCTCAGTGCACTGCTCCCGGCTCTTCCAGCTTCCTCCCCCTGCAGAGAGGGACACCGTATATCGGCTGGGCGTGAAAACCCAGCCGATATACGGTCGCCTGAATGCACCCTTATGTGCATTGTGCATTGCTGTGCATCATTAGTCTAAGACACTACCCCAGCTTTGATTGGCTAGTGCTGTCCACATGATCAGCAGAGACCAGTCAGATCAGCATGCAGTATCTTAGATTACCGGTGCATACTAATGTGCAGTATGTTTCAGGTAGTCGGAGAAGCAGTTTGGCTATCTTTGTTTCTCCAGGATGGGAATATCGCTTTAGGCTAAACTAATTTGATCAGAATTCATTGATAAGATAATTAAATTGGGAGTACCAGTTCAAAATAGGAAGCACTGAGTGTAGAGATGTGTTGATTGATTTGCTTATTATGACAGTTGTAGGCTAGCATTTTGTCACATGTTCATAATTCGGACTCATAGTTCAGACATGTTATAGATGACATTGCATGTCATTAGTCTTTCATCACTGTTTGATCTGTATTTGTCTCCGTATTTGCTGTCATTGTTTTTATTTTCTATTGGATAATTATGTGTCACGTCTGGTACAACTTGTTAAAACAACTGGAAGTGCAGGGTCCAAGTATGGAGTCAAACCAGTGGAGAGGTGATCCAGATCTATCCAGACTAACAGAAAGTACTTTGAAAAAGAGCAGCGAGGAGCTGAGAAATCAGCAAGCTAGTGTAGTGGCCCAGAGTTAACGGGGCCCTCCATAAGTATGAGTGAGTTTGTTTTGTGCATCTGTGTTGTCAGTGTCTTCTTTGTTGCATGAATTTGATGTGAATTGCACCTCTGCAGCACTGAATGGGTTACTATCTGGGTTATGTCTGAAAAATGTATCTTGTTGTGTGTCATGTGACCTTGTTCCATATATATGTTTGCAAGAGGTTCTGCAAGAGAGTCTGCTTTTAAGTCTTGCAAGAGAGAACACTTCAGCTTGGAATTTTGCAAGTGAGCCACACAGACACTGCCTGGTTTGTGTGGTACAGAATAGAAGAGGCTGAGCGATGGTCTGAAGTCTGCCCTGGGCTCAATTCACCCAGGCCTTCCCGCTGGTGACCTGAAGGACTGAGAGAGTGAGAGAAGCCGCCATGCAGCGTTGTGTGCCCATCTTCCAATTGTGAGTGTTGACCGGTAGAGAGCTGGAGAGAGAGAAGGAGAGTTGCCGGGGACAGAACCCCACAGATAACTTGGACTGTGGATTGGTCTATTATCCTGTGAATCCTCCCCTGTCACACCACTTTTGTGTTCTGCACTATTTTTCCTGCTAGCGAGTATCAAGTTGGACTGTAAACAGTTTACAAGTAAATGAGTTTAACCGACTGTTCCCAGTTCTGCTCTACAAAGTTATCCCTGTGTGTGGATTCTTTATTTAACCAGCTGGATTCACCGCAGAGGACGGAACGGTGGCGTCACAAGTGACAAGTGAATCTTAAGGTAAACAACTACTTCGGTTAGCCATGAAATTCATCAGTAACTTGCAAAGGTCCCATGCTACCCCCAGGGGAGGAGATGGTAGAGCCCCGTGACAAGGCCTCAATCTACCCCGCTATCTCCTTGGCTGTGGGCCTGCTCCTCAGACATTGCAGTAGTTTACCAGAACCCCCTGAATTGGACTGCTCCCACAAGTAGAGCATCTGCCCTGAAAAGGATGACCCCACTGCAGAAGAAAGACTGGGTACAAGTCAAAGGCATACTGGTGACACCTGGTACTAAACACAAAATCACAATGACTTAGTTAAACTAAGTTCTAAGCTAACTGGAACCAAACTACTAAACACAGAATCCCTGAGCTCTGCAACACAGAATACACTAGCACAGTGATGGCCAGTACGCAGAACCTATAACCAGCAACCCTTGTACCAAGCAGCAGGTTTTAATACCTTTATATGAAAAATGATAGGCTGACTGGGCTGAAAGATAACTCACCAGCCTATTAGTGCTGGCAGGAGAGGAAGATGTTTCTTCCTTGGTGTCTAGCAGAGAATAACACCAATCATGCACAGGCTGGCAGATCACATGCTCCGGGACTGTGGTGCTAACATCTCTGCAACCCAGAAGTCACAGTGTTGGTGACGCTGTGACAATAATACCAAAGAATGCAAATATGGAGGCAACAGACCAACTTAACCAATGTTGTGTTTTTTTAAAACACGTCTATGAAAAATATTTCTAATTTCTACATAGATTCACATTAGCTCCATGTTATGGTCCATAAAACCATGATATCGAGCAAATATTGAGTAAAAATACGCCCGTCTTAAAGCGCCCTAAACTTGCAATCTGTCTATCATTTAGACAGTGCTTGATGATCGGCATGAACATTCACCCAATCATCAGGCATTTGGAAAAGGTCAGTGAAGAGCTGACAATCAAGCAAATGCCAGTCGGTGGGCTGATTGTAGCTTTTTCTAAAGCATAAAAATGCTCCCCAGTCAGCTGCTCATCTCCCTAACGAAGCCGTGCAGCCAAATAATGATTGCTGTATGGGGACAAAGAATTGTAGTAATGAATGTCTCCATACAATCACCTGCTGTTTGTGAACGGCAGTGAACAAGAGCCAGTCAATATACTTTCACTAATTCTCTGTGTTGGCCCCTTCACACGAGCGTATGCGTTTTTGCGTTCACTCGTGTGCCATTAATTCGCATGAATGGATGATTTTCTGTGATCAAGTCTTAATTAGCATTTTCTCGTCCATTCACATGGCTGGGTGTGATGTATTGGCAAAAAAATACGCCGCAGGCTGGAAATCCCCTGCATAAATCCTCAGAATGACTTCAAATGCCTGTAAGCTTTTCCCAGTGTTGGACACTGCTAAACTGCCTCCCCCTCCCTTTTTTCCAACTCCCATAGGAGTCTATGGGAGCTACCAGCGTATATTGGTTGAAAGATAGGTTCTTTCTAATGATAAAAATGCATCGCAAGTTGGTGCTTTGCAATTTTTGTGCAATGTGCTTTTAACATTGCAAAGTCCCATTGACAATCGTGTTAAAAAAACGGCAATATCACAGCGTTAAAAAAAAAACGCAAGTGGGTTTGAGCCCTTAAGGGGTTAATAAATAATATATTGTGCCTGATGTTATCATTTCACTAAAGTAAATGTATTAGTCTTTGTTTCTGCATTTTAATCAGTACAGAGTATGAGGAAGATAGAACCATGAGATTTTATGAATAATATGGATACAAAGAAAATTTTTTTTTTTTTTACATATTTGTGATATACACTTAGAAGAAGTATGCTCTAGATGCTTAATGTGTAAGAATTCCCTTCACGGAGAGTTAAGCGGAGAGCGATGCAGTGACAGGATGATGTCACCGGAACATACAACATTGGGTTTTTTATAAATGAAATGTAATGATGGAACACACGTTGTGTTCCACTGTGGGAGTGAGTGACGTACCTGGTCACCTGAACAGAAAGTCCCTCCCACTATATGATGCTGTGACTGCCCCTGCACTGGTGTCCACCACGAGCAACTGAATTGTAAGTGGATTTTCATTTTGTACATATATATACATGCGTCTCTCTTATAAATGTATCATATGCTTGAGAAAGGTGTATTGTAGACGCCGAAATGCGTTGCATAGTCAGTTTAATACACGGACCAATGGGTCTATTGCAAATTCCTCTCTGTCCCGGAGCGCGGGGAACCTGTTTCTACTTTCTGTAATTCTTTTTCATAATTGAAATTTACAGTCTCGGTCAGCAATAGATGACCTCGTGACTTCTACATGGATCAGTTTAGAGGTAATGATGTACAGTTAAGTCCATGTGACATCGGAATATGTTCACATTTGCAATTTGAGAAGAGGAACAAGTGACCAATTTAATGACAGCTGCCTTGTAATACCTTTCCACTCAATTCGGGTGCATTGTCAGTGGGAACACCTGAGTGCCTCAGCATCCATTAATGATAATTGAGCTCAGGTAAAGAGAACAATGAATGAGTAATGACCCCATTCTCATGTAAATCTAATGTGATAATCATCGCAACAATATGATTGGATATTTACTGTATGAATTATTTGTTAACTGCCAGACTTTATTTTGGCATATGCAAGGAGAATAATTAGGTGTAAATGAGTCAGCCAGAACACATTAATGAACCCAAGGCAACAACGAAGACGAACTTTTGAACTGTTAAATTTCGGCCCTAAATGAGATGAATTATGAACCAACTTTGGCATAATGTTCTCAGTCTGTTAAGTGCCTATTATATTACTTATTTTACTTGAATTAGCCTAAAAAGGCATGCCATTAATTCTCAGCTGTGTTCATAGGAAGCCATTTACCTAGATCCATTGTTTAATACCTTTTTCCAACAGCTTGCATTGCTCTGAATATATTAAAGTCTTGCTTTTTCTCATCTAGGCACTTAAACGCCCACCTTACTTGCATAACCTACTGAACTTTCTATAACTCCTTATACTTTCACACTTTATGAAAACTTGAGAACTTCTTTTACTGCACCTCCATGCTAGGGCTATGTAAAGAAAGAGGAGCCATCTAGTGTATTTGTATTGTATACTGTATTTATTATCTATGTAATTTCTAGTGAAATACAGATTGGTGTATATATAGGCACAGGTGGAATAGGGCCAGGTTGGTTTGGGAATACAAAAGTGGTAGGGGCAATGTGGAGGCACAGGAGATGCTGAAGAACATGCTGCCCATGTGTCTCAAGTGACAATATAACCAGTAGTCCTGTTCCTGTATTGAGCAGAAGAGAGACTAGCATGGCTATATCATGCTATTGACACAAGTAGTAGACAACTTGTAGTCCAGTCAGAACATCATCAACTTGTAGTCCAGGTTTGCAACAACTTGTAGTCCAGTCAGAACATCGCCAGTCACATTATAGGTATGGTGACCAATCCAGCAATTAGGCACTGCTTCAGAGTCCAAAGTATTAAATGCACCCTCTCAACCTCCAACCTAAAAATGGCAACATGTGCTATATTAATGAGGGCCTAGGTTCAATTTTCTTCATGTTGAGTTTGACATTTTCTGCTTCTCATAATAGAGCTTAATTATCAAATTCTAGATGTATATAAACACCACTAAGGTTCAGGGAAGAGTGACTACTAGGTAGATGGGTGTGTGGCCTAGAGCATAATGTGAGCAGTGGAAACGCACCAGGAGGGCTCCCACCTGTTATGCTAGCTTCCTAGCTTGGTTTTCTTTCTGAGATGGCATTTTTGATTCTGCTGTGCTGGCAGCCTTGCTGGTCCCTGATCCTGTGGTTGTGCTGCACCATGGTTCCTGTTGTAGGGGAGGGGAGGAGCAGAGAAGCAGAAAGCAGAGAAACAGAGGCTGGTCTGCTGTGAGGCCTGTTTGTTGTTTAACCACATTGCATTGACAAGGAGGAAAGAAGACAGCTGTACACATGTGATTCATGATGGCGCGCTGGCCCAGACATCTGTGAATGCTAGTGTGTATACTTTTCACCGTGAGGCTGCCCATGCAATATTAGAGACAATATAAAATATTAAGCAGAGTGATTGTGCAGAATGCATGAAATGCTTTAACCATTCTGATCATCTTACTGAGAAATGTCGTGATGCAGTGAACAGGTTGACGCAATTTGCTCGCTCCACTTCTGCAAGCCTGGTAAGAAATGCTCATGAAACATTTACAACTATTTTTGCCTCCTCTGATGAGACTTTTAATACATTATGTAATTCTGCTGAGAAGGGTAAGCATGGCCCTGTTTTATATGCTTCAACTGCGTCTGTGATACTATTACGCAGGCCAATCCAGCACAGGTTAGTGATGTGGATATGCAAAATGATACACAAAATTAACCTACTCTATGTGATGTATATCTAGCTGTGACTAAACGCAATACTGTGTTGGCTTTCCTCTCTGCTCAGGTTGATAGCCTGAAAGAAGATGTTGGATTTATAAGACGCAATTTGCAGAAAGTTACTGAGAAAATTGTTTAAAGTAAACACGTATTAATGAACAGAAAGAAAGAACTGTTCCTATGCAGGATACAATTAGTAAATGTGAGCAGTTTATCCATATTTTGGAATATAAAGCAGATGATCTGGAACACAGACTAAGGAGAAAAAAATTGTCACTAGTGGAGGGTTCCAAAAAGGATGAAATGATTCTATGAGGTAAGTTTTTGAGAAATGGCCTAAATCAACTATTTAGGAAGCTCCTGTGTCAGCTTTCTTTGCTCTGGAAAGGGCTCATAGAGTTCCTGCTAAACCACCTCCACCTGGTGCCACACAGAGAACTGTTTTGATAAAACTCCTGCATTATAAAGATCAGGATATTATCTCTTATTATTCAATGCACATGCAAAAAAAAACTGATACAGTTTGAAGATGTAAAGAGAAGGTTACGGGGTTACAGCTGCCTTATGCTATTTTGTATACAGGATGGCTGAGAGTTGTGATGCAGGCAGAGATTTTTATTCTTTGATAATTCTGATGTTGCTGCCAGGGGCGTAGCTAAAGGCTGATGGGCCGGGTGAGAAAGTTTATCTTGGGGCCACCAACTTCCCTTAGCCCATTAACGCAGAGGTGTAACTTGAAGCTCCCGAGCCCCAATGCAAAACCTGTAACAGGACCCCCAACTATAATTCTTTATTCATAGTACTGGGTTCCCTATATGGAGAAGAGAGGCCTTATGGGCCCCCTAAGGCTTCTGGGCCCGGGTCGAACCGCATCCCCTATAGTTATGCCAATGGTTTCTGCCTCCTAGATTAATAAACATAAACAATATTTATATAACAGTAATCAGTAGTAGTTTTTATTAGTGGATTATTGGTAGATTATTTGACCGCCTAAAATGAGATTATTTGTTAGATAGTTGGGAGGTTCCTTGGTACTGCTCCTTAGTATTAGTGACCTTTCTGTGATATTGGCTTTTTATGATTACCACTATGCCAAGGTGATTAGAGCCCTAGGGAATATAGGTATGTATGTATGGGGTTGGATTTGGTGGGGTGTTTTGTTTCTCTTTCTCCTCCTCTACCATGCAATACATCTGGAGTTTTAACCCCTTAGTGACCAAGCCTGTTTACGCCTTAATGACCAGGCCAAATTTTGCAAATCTGACACGTGTCACTTTAGCATGGAAAAAGACCAGAAAGGTTTTGCATATCCAAGCGATTCTGACATTGTTTTATCGCCACATGTTGTACTTCATTTAGGTGGAAAAAAAAGACCGATAGAATTTGTGTTTATTTATTAAAAGCGCCAAAATTGGGAAAATTTTGAAAAAATCGTCATTTTTTCACATTTCCAACTGCAATATCTCAAATATGTGCAAACATAATATAGAAATTTTTGCTAAGATTTATATTTCCATCCGTTTACTTTATTTTGGGCGTACATTGGAAAAACTTTCGTTTTTTTTTAACCATTTAGGAGACGTACAAATGTAACATTACTTTTCAGCATTTTGAGGAACACTTTGTTTTCCTACACCAATCCAAGATTGGAAAGGCTCATAGGAGTCAAACTGATAGATACCCCCACAAGTGACCCCATTTTAAAAACTACACCCTTTAACGTATTCACTGAGGGGTGTCATGAGTATTTTAACCCCACAGTTTTTTTTCAGGAGTCAATGCAATTTAGAAGAGAAAAACAAAAATTTCATATTTTTGCAAATATGTCATTTTAAAGACAGGACTTTTTTCTATAGTACACATGAAAATTAGGATTTGCACCCCAGAATGGATACCCCTGTTTGTCCCGTGCTCAGAAACATACCCATTGTGGCCCTAATCTTACGTTTGGATGCACAATGGGGCCCAAAATGAAAGGAGCAATCGGTGGCTTTCGGTACAGAAATTTTGCTTGAAGGAGATTTAGGCCCCATTGCCCACTTGTAGAGCCATTGAGTGACCAAAACTATGGAGAACCCCCACAAGTGACCCCATTTTGAAAAGTAGACCCCTTAACGAATTTATCTAGGGGTACGATGACTTTTTTGACTTCACAGTTTTTGAATGAATCTAAGCCAAGCCGAAGGAAAAAAAATACGATTTTCATTTTTTTGGTAATTCTGTCATTTTAAAAGCAGTTTTTTTGTACAGCACATATATGAATGAAGACTTGCACCCCAAAATGGATACCCCTGTTTCTCCCGTGCTCAGAAACATACCCATTGTGGCCCTAATCATATGTCTGGATGCACAATGGGGCCCAAAATGAAAGGAGCAACCGGTGGCTTTCGGAACAGAAATTTTGCTTGAAGGAGATTTAGTCCCCATTGCCCACTTGTAGAGCCCTTGAGTGACCAAAACGATGGAGAACGCCCACAAGTGACCCCATTTTGAAAAGTAGACCCCTTATCGAATTTATCTAGGGGTACGATGACTTTTTTGACTTCACAGTTTTTGAATGAATCTAAGCCAAGCCGAAGGAAAAAAAATACGATTTTCATTTTTTGGTAATTCTGTCATTTCAAAAGCAGTTTTTTTTGTACCACACATATATGAATGAAGACTTGCACCCCAAAATGGATACCCCTGTTTGTCCTGTGCACAGAAACATACCCATTGTGGCCCTAGTATTACGTCTATATGCACAATGGGGCCCAAAATGAAAGGAGCAACCGGTGGCTTTCGGAACAGAAATTTTGCTTGAAGGAGATTTAGGCCCTATTGCCCACTTGTAGAGCCATTGAGTGACCAAAACGATGGAGAACCCCCACAAGTGACCCCATTTTGAAAAGTAGACCCCCTAACGAATTTATCTAGGGGTATAATGACTTTTTTGACTTCAGAGTTTTTGAATGAATCTAAGCCAAGCAGAAGGAAAAAATTACGATTTTCATTTTTTTGGCAATTGTGTCAATTTAAAAACTGTTTTTTTTGGAAAGTGTACATAGGAATGAAGACTTTCGCCCCAAAATGGATACCCCCATTTGTCCCGTGTTCAGAAACATACCCATTGTGGCCCTAATCTACTTAAAGGAAACATAGCTAGGCCTATAATGGAAGGAGCACCCGTTGGATTTCAGGGTACAACGGAATAAATTCCAGTCCCCATTGCCCACATGTAGAGCCATTGAGCGTCCAAAACGATAGAGAACCCCCACAAATGACCCATTTTAAAAACTAGACCCCTTAACAAATTCATCTAGGGGTGTACTGCATATTTTGACCCCAAAGTATTTGAATGAATCTAAGCAAAGCAAAAGGAAAAAATTACGATTTCTATTTGTTTGGCAATTTTGTCAATTTAAAAACTGTTTTTTTTGTACAGTGTACATAGGAATGAAGACTTTCACCCCAAAATGGATACCCCTGTTTGTCCCCTGTTCAGAAACATACCCATTGTGGCCCTAATCTACTTACAGGACACATGGCTAGGCCCATAATGGAGGGAATGCCCGCTGGATTTCAGGGCAGAACTGAATAAATTCAAGGCCCCATTGCCCACTTATACGGAAAAAAAATTGACTTCCTAAAAATAATCCCCCCCCCCCCCCCGCCATCCCCATTTTTTGGCATTCCCTAAATATTAGATAAAGGTAATAATATAAATGCGTTTTATGTCCGAAGACAGGGGTAATTACGGAGGCTGGTTGGGCTGGGCACATGGGGCAAGAAAACCGGGTATCCCCCCCCCTCCTCTCATGTATTTTGGGGGGTATTTCGTAACCTCAGCAGCGGGGATGGGGTGTAGAAAGTGGCGCTGTGAGGCTTTGTAATCTTGCTGCGGTGCAGCGGTCTCACAGAGAAGGCGCTCAACAAGCTGCTCCTGGAACTGCAGGAAGACGAGCGTTCCCGGGGCTTCTTGTAAATTACGGTTTACAGGTAGCGGTCTGAATAACGCCGGGCTCACGTAGCCGTAGGTGGAGTCTGCTTGCGGAGGCCCGCAGCGGATTCCAGCTGTGAGCCCGGCTGTGACCCTGCGTACGGTTGCGTAATGTACTGCACATAACTGCCTACTCACACAGGCGGTTTTTTGTTTGCATTTCCCGCGCCGTCGCTTAGAGATGACTCGGGTACCCGCAGCTCGTACACAATGTGTTTGCATATGGGGTGCGGGTATATCCGCGGTCATAGAGCACAAAGGGCTCTAGGTCGCAGATATTCGTGGTAAAATATAGCATGCTGTGTTCTGTTTCTGCGAGTGGATTACGTAATTCCGACCCGCTAATTGGGGGGAATTGTGTAATCCAATGCATGCGATTGATCCGTGGATTACCGCTGATCAAGCGCATGCAGAACCTGTAATTCCTCTCCGGTCACGCGTGACCGGCCTAATGTTAGTTCGCTACTTTATCATGTGACCGGGGACCGCTCAGCGAGACCACCGGTCACTGCTCCAAGCACTCAGCAACCGTTGGTCGCTGGGAGCAAGGAGATTTAACATTTCCTGGGCTTCCCGGCTCCTGCGAATGTGTCCGGCATTTTGCCGGCGGGCGCATGCGCAGCAGCCGGAAGGGTCCTTGGAGGATAATCGCATCTGGATTCAAATGCAGAAGCCTCCGAGAAGACGTTTCATCTCCTCTCACCGATCGCATCGGTGAGGGGAAATGAAACTGCCACTTTTTAAAGAACTTTTACGTGATCGCCATTATGCATTGGATAACGGCGATCACGTGACCAGTAACCGCATACCGCGGCTCCCCGTGACATCTCCAGGCTCTTGGCTACCTTTTGCAGCCAGCAGCAGGGAGATTTTATACTTCTTGGGCAATCTTTCACTTTTGCGCATGCGTCCGCCATCATGCTGACAGGCGCATGCGCCGAAGCTGGGGTAACATCCGCGGATCAACATCCCACCAGGGAACAAATCCGGGACCTTGGGTACGTAATTTCATCCCCCCTTACGGATACGATCCATAAGGGGAGATGAAACTTTAACTTTTTAAACTTTTTTTTACTTTTAACTTTTTTTTTTTTTTTACTTTTTAACTTTATATGATCACCGTTATCTGATGGATAACGCTGATCATATGACTGGAAACCGCATACAGCGGTCCCCAGTCATATCTCCCTGCACTCGGCTATCTGTGACAGCCGGGTGCAGGGAGATTTTGAATTTGCCGGGCTCGCCGGCTTCTGCGCATGCGCGCCGCATCGGCACATCGCAGAAGCCAGCGGGGGGTCCAGACACCGGCCGGAGGACATCGGCGGACCTGAGGTGAGTATTTTCACCTCCCCTCATGGATCGGATCCATGAGGGGAGGTGAAACTTTTCTTTTTTTACAGTTTTTTAAAACTTTTTTGCGATCGCCGCTATCCATTGGATAACGGCGATCGCGGTACCGGGGACCGCTCACCACGGTCCCCGCTGACATCTCCTGCCTCCCGGCTACCTACAGGAGCCGGGAGCCAGGAGATTTTAAGTCTCCCGCGCCGCCGGGCCTTCTGCGCATGCGGCTGACGTAATGCCGCCAGGCGCGCATGCGCAGAAGGACGGCTACGGCGCCCGGAGCATCGGGACAGCTGGGAGTCGTGCGACGGACATCGGTGAGTAATTTCAGCTGCTCCGATGGATCCGATCCATCAGAGCAGCTGAATCTTTAACTTTTATTGCACTTTTATTTACTTTTTTGCGATCGGCGCTATCCATTGCATAGCGCCGATCGCAATGCCGGGGGGGGGGGCTCCGAACAGCCCGGGATGACAGCTCCATGCTGTCAGCTACCTGCGGACACCAACAGCATGGAGCTGTCACGTCCACAGCCCGAGGGGCATTATTCTCTGCAGGACACATGTTTTTACGTCCTCAGAGAATAAGGCCCACTTCGGGAGGACGTAAAAACACTATGGGCTGGTCGTTAAGGGGTTAAATTATATGTGTAAAACATAAATAATGAATACCATTTACCATGGTTCAAAAGGGTTAATATAATTTTGTAGAATATGCAAGGTATGGGGGACAAAACAAAAAAATACAGTGTTTTTTCAGCTATTCAACAATTTCAACCAGCTATTGTTTGCGTCTGATTATCCTCCTGGGACTTGTAGTTCTGTGGGTCTCCAGGAGCACACTTCTGCAGGTGTGGTTAATTTGGTTCGCTGGTGGTGTAGAGTTCTCCAGCTAGCTAATCACCATGCATCTGTATATAGAAATACCAGGCCCTCTTGTTAGAGACTGCTGGTCATTATCCATTTCTCATCATTCTCTATCAGAACACTGGTATTTGGAGTTATGCATGCTTGTTTGAGTTGTTCACCTATATTCTCCCTGAAAATAGTCTGGGCACCTGATTCCCCTGTTTGCATGGTCTGAAGGCCCCTTTTCACTTAAGAGAGAAACTAGATATGGAGGAGGGCTTCAACCATTAAAAATAATAACTTTATAGATTAAAGCACATACATCTTCCAGGTAAACGCTGAACGTGTTTCGGCCAGACAGTGGCCTTTGTCAACAGCTGAAAAATGTAGTTAATAGAGATGAGCGAACGTACTCGTCCGAGCTTGATATTCGTGCGAATATTAGGGTGTTCGGGATGCTCGTTACTCGTAACGAGTACCACGCGATGTTCTGGTTACTTTCAGTTTCCTCTCTGAGACGTTAGTGCGCTTTTCTGGCCAATTGAAAGACAGGGAAGGCATTACAACTTCCCCCTGTGACGTTCAAGCCCTATACCACCCCCCTGCTGTGAGTGGCTGGGGCGATCAGATGTCACCCGAGTATAAAAGTCGGCCCCTCCCGCGGCTCGCCACACATGCCTTGTGACTTAGCTGAGGGAAAGTGCTGCTGCTGGTGCTGCTGTAGGGAGAGCGTTAGGAGTCAGTGTAGGCTTCAAGAACCCCAACGGTCCTTCTCAGGGCCACATCTACTAGTGTGCAGTACTGTGTTAGCACAGTATTTTATTTTTTTTTAGTCCAAAATTGGATCTGCAGAGCATTGCGCCCTGCAATAGGGACAGAAGTGGGGGTTAGGCAGGGAGAGTGTTAGGAGTTAGTGTAGGCTTCAAGAACCCCAACGGTCCTTTCTAGGGCCACTTCTATCCGTGTGCAGTACTGTCCAGGCTGCTGTTAGCAGTGTTGCATTTTTTTTTTTTTCTCAAAACCGGCTGTGCAGACCATTGCACCCGGCATTAATACTACAGGGATAGAATTGTGTAGGCAGGGCCAGAATACATTTATTATTCATTGAATACACGCAGTGGGGTCTTCCCTTTGCTAAAAAGGAAAAAAATTATATTTGGCCTGCCTGTGTCAGTCCTAAGGTCTCCATGTACGTGTGTGCTGCGTGTGCAACGTACAAAAATCAGACGCAACCAGCTACGCTTTACTGCAGCCTAGCGCCATTGTCTTTCCTGACTGGCAAATACCTGCTCTGCTAGAGTTAATAACTCTGCTACACTATAGTTGTGTGACACTTTTTGAGGGCCACACCACAGATATTAAACTTCTTGTTCATTGAATACACGCAGTGGGGTCTTCCCTTTGCTAAAAAGGAAAAAAATTATATTTGGCCTGCCTGTGTCAGTCCTAAGGTCTCCGTGTACGTGTGTGCTGCGTGTACAACGTACAAAAATCAGACGCAACCAGCTACGCTTTACTGCAGCCTAGCGCCATTGTCTTTCCTGACTGGCAAATACCTGCTCTGCTAGAGTTAATAACTCTGCTACACTATAGTTGTGTGACACTTTTTGAGGGCCACACCACAGATATTAAACTTCTTGTTCATTGAATATACGCAGTGGGGTCTTCCCTAAGCTAAAAAGGAAAAAAATTATATTTGGCCTGCCTGTGTCAGTCCTAAGGTCTCCGTGTACGTGTGTGCTGCGTGGACAACGTACAAAAATCAGACGCAACCAGCTACGCTTTACTGCAGGCTTGCGCCATTGTCTTTCCTGACTGGCAAATACCTGCTCTGCTAGAGTTAATAACTCTGCTACACTATAGTTGTGTGACACTTTTTGAGGGCCACACCACAGATATTAAACTTCTTGTTCATTGAATATACGCAGTGGGGTCTTCCCTAAGCTAAAAAGGAAAAAAATTATATTTGGCCTGCCTGTGTCAGTCCTAAGGTCTCCGTGTACGTGTGTGCTGTGTGTACAACGTACAAAAATCAGACGCAACCAGCTACGCTTTACTGCAGCCTAGCGCCATTGTCTTTCCTGACTGGCAAATACCTGCTCTGCTAGAGTTAATAACTCTGCTACACTATACTTGTGTGACACTTTTTGAGGGCCACACCACAGATATTAAACTTCTTGTTCATTGAATATACACAGTGGGGTCTTCTCTAAGCTAAAAAGGAAAAAAATTATATTTGGCCTGCCTGTGTCAGTCCTAAGGTCTCCGTGTACGTGTGTGCTGCGTGGACAACGAACAAAAATCAGACGCAACCAGCTACGGTTGAGTGCAGCCTTGCGCCAATTTCTTTCCTGCCTGGGAAATCAAATCACTGGTAATACAGCATGCTGAGGGGTAGGGGTAGGCCTAGAGGATGTGGACGCGGCCGAGGACGCGGAGGGCCAAGTGAGGGTGTGGGCACAGGCCGAGCCAGTGCGGTAGCCAGGGGTAGAGGCAGGGCCAGACCGAATAATCCACCAACTGTTTCCCAAAGCGCCCCCTCGCGCCATGCCACCCTGCAGAGGTCAAGGTGCTCTACGGTGTGGCAGTTTTTCACAGAGACGCCTGACGACCGACGAACAGTGGTGTGCAACCTTTGTCGCGCCAAGATCAGCTGGGGAGGCACCACCAACAGCATGCGCAGGCATATGATGGCCAAGCACCCCACAAGGTGGGACGATGCCCGTTCACCACCTCCGGTTTGCACCACTGCCTCTCCCCCTGTGCCCCAACCTGCCACTGAGATCCAACCCCCCTCTGAGGACACAGGCACTACCGTCTCCTGGCCTGCACCCACACCCTCACCTCCGCTGTCCTCGGCCCCATCCAGCAATGTCTCTCAGCGCAGCGTCCAGACGTCGCTAGTGCCACAGTTTGAGCGCAAGCGCAACTTCGACGCCACGCACCCGCACGCTCAAGCGTTAAACGTGCACATTGCAAAATTGATCAGCCTAGAGATGCTGCCGTATAGGCTTGTGGAAACGGAGGCTTTCAAAAGCATGATGGCGGCGGCTGCCCCGCGCTACTCGGTTCCCAGTCGCCACTACTTTTCCCGATGTGCCGTCCCAGCCCTGCATGACCACGTCTCCCGCAACATTGTACGCGCCCTCACCAACGCGGTTACTGCCAAGGTCCACTTAACAACGGACACGTGGACAAGCACAGGCGGGCAGGGCCACTATATCTCCCTGACGGCACATTGGGTGAATTTAGTGGAGGCTGGGACAGAGTCAGAGCCTGGGACCACTCACGTCCTACCCACCCCCAGAATTGCGGGCCACAGCTCGGTGGTGGTATCTGCGGCGGTGTATGCTTCCTCCACTAAAGCACCTTCCTCCTCCTCCTCCTCCTCCAACGCAACCTCTGTCTCGCAATCAAGATGTGTCAGCAGCACGTCGCCAGCAGTCGGTGTCACGCGGCGTGGCAGCACAGCGGTGGGCAAGCGTCAGCAGGCCGTGCTGAAACTACTCAGCTTAGGAGAGAAGAGGCACACGGCCCACGAACTGCTGCAGGGTCTGACAGAGCAGACCGATCACTGGCTTGCGCCGCTGAGCCTCCAACCGGGCATGGTCGTGTGTGACAACGGCCGTAAGCTGGTGGCGGCTCTGCAGCTCGGCAGCCTCACGCACGTGTCATGCCTGGCCCATGTCTTTAATTTGGTGGTTCAGCGCTCTCTGAAAAGCTACCCCCACTTGTCATACCTGCTCGGAAAGGTGCGCCAGCTCTGCGCACATTTCCGCAAATCCCACACGCACGCTGCCACCTTGCGGACACTGCAACATAGGTTTAATTTGCCAGTGCACCGACTGCTGTGCGACGTGCCCACACAGTGGAACTCTACGCTCCACATGTTCTCCAGACTCTATGAGCAGCGTAGAGCTATAGTGGAATACCAAATCCAACTTGCGCGGCGCAGTGGGAGTCAGCCTCCTCAATTATTTACAGAAGAGTGGCCCTGGTTGGCAGCCATCTGCCAGGTCCTTGGAAAATTTGAGGAGTCTACCCAGGTGGTGAGCGGCGATGCTGCAATCATTAGCGTCACCATTCCTCTGCTATGCATCTTGAGAAGTTCCCTGCAAAGCATAAAGGCAGACGCTTTGCGCTCGGAAACAGAGCCGGGGGAAGACAGTATGTCGCTGGATAGTCAGAGCACCCGCCTGTCTATATCTCAGCGCGTTGAGGAGGAGGAGGAGCATGAGGAGGATGAGGAGGAGGGGGAAGAGACAGCTTGGCCCACTGGTGAGGGTACACATGCTGCTGGGCTGTCATCCTTTCAGCGTGTATGGCCTGAGGAGGAGGAAGAGGAGGAGGAGGAGGATCCTGAAAGTGATCTTCCTAGTGAAGACAGCCATGTGTTGCGTACAGGTACCCTGGCACACATGGCTGACTTCATGTTAGGATGCCTTTCTCGTGACCCTCGCGTTACACGCATTCTGGCCACTACGGATTACTGGGTGTACACACTGCTCGACCCACGCTATAAGGAGAACCTTTCCACTCTCATTCCCGAAGAGGAAAGGGGTTCGAGAGTGTTGCTATACCACAGGGCGCTGGTGGACAAACTGATGGTAAACTTCCCATCCGACAGCGCTAGTGGCAGAAGGCGCAGTTCCGAGGGCCAGGTAGCAGGGGAGGCGCAGAGATCAGGCAGCATGTACAGCGCAGGCAGGGGAACATTCTCCAAGGCCTTTGCCAGCTTTATGGCTCCCCAGCAAGACTGTGTCACCGCTCCCCAGTCAAGGCTGAGTCGGCGGGAGCACTGTAAAAGGATGGTGAGGGAGTACGTAGCCGATCGCACGACCGTCCTCCGTGACGCCTCTGCCCCCTACAACTACTGGGTGTCGAAGCTGGACACGTGGCCTGAACTCGCGCTGTATGCCCTGGAGGTGCTTGCTTGTCCTGCGGCTAGCGTCTTGTCAGAGAGTGTGTTTAGTGTGGCTGGGGGAATCATCACGGATAAGCATACCCACCTGTCAAACGACAGTGCCGACAGGCTTACACTCATCAAGATGAACAAAGCCTGGATTTCCCCAGACTTCTCTTCTCCACCAGCGGACAGCAGCGATACGTAAGCAATACGTAGGCTGCACCCGCGGATGGAAGCTACGTTCTCTCTCACCATCCAAAACGGGGACATTTCTGCTTCATCAATCTGTGTCTAATATTCCTCCTCCTCCTCCTGCTCCTCCTCCTGAAACCTCACGTAATCACGCTGAACGGGCAATTTTTCTTAGGGCCACAAGGCTCACTCATAATTTTTCTAAACAATTTTTATATGTTTCAATGCTCTTAAAAGCGTTGAAACTTTAACTTGAACCAATTTTTCGTTAAACTGGGCTGCCTCCAGGCCTAGTTACCACTTAAGCCACATTAACCAAAGCGATTAATGGGTTTCACCTGCCATCTTGGTTGGGCATGGCCAATTTTTTGGATGTACATTAGTACTGTTGATACAGCAATTTTTGTGGGCCCTCGCCTACAGTGTAATCAAATGAATTTTTAGCCCACCTGCATTACAGCTGACGTTACATCCGCTGTGTTGGGCAATGCAATGGGATATTTTTGTGTATCGCCGGTGGGTTCCAGGGAGCCACCCATGCTGTAGGTGCACACGGAGTTTAACCTACATCTGTCCACTTGTAAAGAACCCCAGTCTGACTGGGGCATGCAGTGTGGGCCGAAGCCCACCTGCATTAAGCACGACATTACTACCTCAGCTGTGTTGGGCAATGCAATGGGATATTTTTATGTACCGCCGGTGGGTTCCAGGGAGCCACCCATGCTGTAGGTGCACACGGAGTTTAACCTACATCTGTCCACTTGTAAAGAACCCCAGTCTGACTGGGGCATGCAGTGTGGGCCGAAGCCCACCTGTATTAAGCACGACATTACTACCTCAGCTGTGTTGGGCAATGCAATGGGATATTTTTATGTACCGCCGGTGGGTTCCAGGGAGCCACCCATGCTGTAGGTGCACACGGAGTTTAACCTACATCTGTCCACTTGTAAAGAACCCCAGTCTGACTGGGGCATGCAGTGTGGGTCGAAGCCCACCTGTATTAAGCACGACATTACTACCTCAGCTGTGTTGGGCAATGCAATGGGATATTTCTATGTACCGCCGGTGGCTTCCTGGCCCCCACCCATGCTGTGGGTCCACAGGGAATTATAAATGCATCTGTTTCCACTTGTAAAGAACCCCAGTCTGACTGGGGCATGCAGTGTGGGCCGAAGCCCACCTGTATTAAGCACGACATTACTACCTCAGCTGTGTTGGGCAATGCAATGGGATATTTCTATGTACCGCCGGTGGCTTCCTGGCACCCACCCATGCTGTGGGTCCACAGGGAATTATAAATGCATCTGTTTCCACTTGTAAAGAACCCCAGTCTGACTGGGGCATGCAGTGTGGGCCGAAGCCCACCTGCATTAAGCACGACATTACTACCTCAGCTGTGTTGGGCAATGCAATGGGATATTTTTATGTACCGCCGGTGGGTTCCAGGGAGCCACCCATGCTGTGGGTCCACAGGGACTTCACAATAGGGAGTTGTACCTGCCTGTGTCTATGAATTAAAAACCACGGTCTGACTGGGGCATGCAGACACCTTGACAGAATGAATAGTGTGTGGCACATAGGTTCCCCATTGCTATGCCCACGTGTGCAGCTCCTGATGGCGGTGGCACAGGATTCTATTTCTCATTGCTTCTGTACAGCATTGTGGGCTATCGCCCCGCCCCTTTTAAAGAGGGTCGCTGCCTAGCCATGTCAACCCTCTGCAGTGTGTGCCTGCGGTTCCTCGTCATGGCAGACGCACTTCTAAATAGACATGAGGGTGGTGTGGCATGAGGGCAGCTGAAGGCTGCGCAGGGACACTTTGGTGTGCGCTGTGGGGGGGAGGGGGGAGGGGGGGGTTGGGCAGCATGTAACCCAGGAGAAGTGGCAGTGGAGTGTCATGCAGGCAGTGATTGTGCTTTGTTGGAGGTATTGTGGTGCTTAGCTAAGGTATGCCATGCTAATGAGGGCTTTTCAGAAGTAAAAGTTTTTGGGAGGGGGGGGCCCCACTCTTGCCGCTATTGTGGCTTAATAGTGGGACCTGTGAACTTGAGATGCAGCCCAACATGTAGCCCCTTGCCTGCCCTATCCGTTGCTGTGTCGTTCCCATCACTTTCTTGAATTGCCCAGATTTTCACACAAGGAAACCTTAGCGAGCATCGGCGAAATACAAAAATGCTCGGGTCGCCCATTGACTTCAATGGGGTTCGTTACTCGAAACGAACCCTCGAGCATCGCGAAAAGTTCGTCCCGAATAACGAGCATCCGAGCATTTTGGTGCTCGCTCATCTCTAGTAGTTAACACATAAATTTTATAGCAAGATACAAATCTATGCCCCTGATTTTAAAAAAACAGAGTACCTGTGTTAGTCAGCCGAATGGAGAGAATGAGTCACTGAGTGGGTGTGCTCAGAGTATAATACTAACACCTGTTAAGTAATGAGAGCCACTCAGCCACTCATTCACTCCACTGGGCTGAGAGGCTCTGACAGTGGAGTGGCTGGCAATAGACAGTAAGAATACCCTGTCGGACGTCTTCTGACATTGGAGCTGTACAAGCTTCAATCAGAATGTAGCCAGCAGATGGCACCATTGTATAACAGCAAAAAGAGAAAGCCTTTTAGGAAACTCTGAATCCAAAATTAGATTGGAAAGGGTTAATACCTATACCAGGAAAGGATTTGTCTCTTCCTGATTCCTATCATCCAATATCTCTGTTAACCACTGATGTTAAAATCTTGGCAAAGGTACTTGCAAATTCATTACTTTTAGTAATGACTCATTTAATACATTAGGAACAGTCCGGCTTCATGCCAAACAAATCAACTGCTATTAATTTTAGGAGGTTATACCTGAATTTTCAGGTGAATTATTGAGTTTATGGGAGCAGGGCTGTTTTTTCACTCGACACTGCCAAAGCTTTTGACAGTGTCGAGTGGAATTATTTGTGGACTGTTATTTTGTAGGATGAGTTTCAGTGAGACATTTGTAGTATGGGGTAAACTGCTCTATTTAAAGCCAGGTACAAGTGTGAGTGTAAATGGTCATATTTCGGGATAGATGGTGTTAGTGAGAGAAAGAAGGCAGGGGTGTGTATCCCTCTACTCTTTGCCTTGGCATTTAAGCCTCTGGCTGGTTTGATAAGGCAATTACCCGATGTAGTTAGATTATAGTATGGAGAAATTAAGGAATGCATTTCATTATATACAGATGATCTGCTGTTGTATGTGGGGGATATCAGTAGATCAATGAGTCCTATTATGTCCATTTTTTATATGTTTGCAAGATGTCAGGTAACACTATTAATTGGGGGAAATCTGTAATCCCTCCTTTAGATCACTTTCCAGTGGACTATTCATTGGGACATAACCAACTACAAATAGTGATGGAATTTAAATATTTGGGAGTTGAGGTATCTTCTAAGCCTCAAGACTATATTTCTGCCACTTTGCTTCCATCGGTACAAAAGTTTGAGGGTAAGATCAAGGCCTGAAATCGCCTCCCATTGTCGATAATTTCTGGGGAAATCTTATTAAAATGGGTTCTGAATAGAGATGAGCGAGCATACTCGTCCGAGCTTGATACTCGTTCGAGTATTAGGGTGTTCGAGATGCTCGTTACTCGTAACGAGTACCACGCGGTGTTCGGGTTACTTTCATTTTCTTCCCTGAGAAATTTGCGCACTTTTCTGGCCAATAGAAAGACAGGGAAGGCATTACAACTTCCCCCTGCGACGTTCAAGCCCTATACCACCCCCCTGCAGTGAGTGGCTGGCGAGATTAGGTGTCACCCGAGTATTAAAATCTGCCCCTCCCGCGGCTCGCCACAGATGCATTCTGACATTCTGATACCGTTCAGGAAAAGTGGTATCTTGGTGGAGCTGCTATAGGAAGAGTGTTAGGAGTGATTTTAGGTTTCAAGAACCCCAACGGTCCTTCTTAAGGCCATAGAAATCGCAGATCGCACCTATGTGCGATCTGCGATTTCTGTTCTCTTCTCTATATGCGCTCAATGGGGCCGGCGGCAGCAGCGCCGACCCCATTGAGAACATATAGAAGACAAATCATTCTTCTCTGCCACAGCTGTTACAGCTGTGGCAGAGAAGAACGATGTTTGCCCATTGAATTCAATGGAGCCAGCAATACAGCAGGTTCCACTGAAAGCAATGGGCTGTCGGCGAGCGCGGGGATGAATTGTCGGGAAGGGCTTAAATATATAAGCCCTTCCCTGCAATTCATCCAGAAATGTGTTACAATAAAAATATATACCGGCGTATAAGGCGACGGGGCGTATAAGACGACCCCACAACTGTCACCTTATACGCCGGCAATACAGTGGAGCAAAGAATAAAAATCATTACTCACTTCTTCTGACGTTCTGCGGTGCTCCTGCAGGCTGTCGCTCCCTCCTGGTTCCCGGCAGAGCATTGCTTTCTCTACGAAGGGCTTTAAATCCCCACCTCCAGAAACACACGTGCCTTCAGCCAATCACAGCCAATGACAATGATGTCATTGAATGGCTGTGATTAGCTGTGTTTCTGGAGGCGGGGATTTCAAGCCCTGCGTTCAGAAAGCAATGCTCTGCCGTGGACCAGGAGGGAGCGACAGCCTGCAGGAGCACCGCAGAACGTCAGAAGAAGTGAGTAATGATTTTTATTCTTTGCTCCACTGTATTGTCGGCATATAAGGTGACAGTTGGGGGGTCGTCTTATACGCCCCGTCGCCTTATACGCCGGTATATATTTTTATTGTAACACATTTCTGGATGAATTGCAGGGAAGGGCTTATATATTTAAGCCCTTCCCGACAATTCATCCTGCGATCGCCGGCAGCCCAATGCTTTCAGTGGAACCTGCTGTATTGCTGGCTCCATTGAATTCAATGGGCAAACATCGTTCTTCTCTGCCACAGCTGTTACAGCTATGGCAGAGGAGAACGATCTTTACGCTGACAGTGCGGGGGGGGGCCCACTCTTGCCGCTATTGTGGCTTAATAGTGGGACCTGTGAACTTGAGATGCAGCCCAACATGTAGCCCCTCGCCTGCCCTATCCGTTGCTTTGTCGTTCCCATCACTTTGTTGAATTGCCCAGATTTTCACAAACGAAAACCTTAGCGAGCATCGGCGATATACAAAAATGCTCGGGTCGCCCATTGACTTCAATGGGGTTCGTTACTCGAAACGAACCCTCGAGCATTGCGAAAAGTTCGTCCCGAGTAACGAGCACCCGAGCATTTTGGTGCTCGCTCATCTCTAGTTCTGATCCCTCAACTCCTATATATTTAAAAACTCTCTAGTTTGGATTCCATCACAATATTTTTTTAGACTCCATATGATATTTAGGAGTTTATTATGGAGCAAGAAATGTGCTAGAATTAAATTGGAGACCCTTCAAGGAGATGAACGGTCTGGAGGATTGGCAATTCCAAATGTTTGGATATATTTTTTGGCGTCTTAATTGCAACAGTTAAAGGAGTGGGGAGGAAGAAATGAGATGGGGTTGAATGGTAGATTAGTTTCCAAAAAGACAAGTTGTAGTCCTCCTATAATAGTTTATAGTGATAGAAGTATGAAAGGAGGAGAAAAGGTATTAAATATTACAATTATTCCTATAATTAAATTATAGAATAAATTTAAGCAGATCTTACAACTACATGGATTTACTATATACACGAGTTATTTAAATTATCAAATTATCAAATTGCCAGAGTTATTTAATTTGGAATGATTTTCACCATGGGAGAAGACAGGGGTAATCTTTTTGGAACAGGTACATTCTGGGGGTCTTTTTCATAGTTTTAAACAATTTATTGAGCTTTATAATGTTCTCCATAGTTATCTTTTCCAGTTTCTTCAGTTACAACACGTTTGCTGCTCAGACCTGGTCAGTATCTGTGCTTACAGTTTAATAGCCTTTGGTGAATTTTCTTGGGTGTTCTGGAGCTATGGAGGGTATAATATCTTATTTATATAGGCATATGCTTTCTTATAGAGATGAGCGAACACGTTCGGCTCCGCCCCTTTTTCGCCCGAACACCGAACTTTGCGAACACTTCAGTGTTCGGGCGAAAAAGTTCGGGGGCCGCCGTGGCAGCGCGGGGGGGTGCGGCGGGGAGTGGGGGGGAGAGGGAGAGAGAGAGGGCTCCCCCCTGTTCCCCGCTACTGCCGCCCGCGCCGCCGCGCATCTCCCCGCCCCCCGGCGGCACCCGGACACTTACGCGCGAACACTGCAGTGTTCGGCAAAGCCGGTGTCCGGGTGCGGATGTGTCCGTAACGGACATGTTCGCTCATCTCTACTTTCTTACTATTTATAGCAATTCCCAATAAAGACAAAAGAAAAATTGGAAAAAGATTTAGGCCATATTAGTGAAGATAAATGAGCCACAATGTTGCATATGATTGCAATGATATCTTTATCTGAAAGTTAACTAACATTGCAATAGCATTTAGTGTACAGAGCTTATCATACTCCATTAAAGTTGTTTAAATGGGTATTAGATTAAACTCAGTGTTATGGACAGTGAGTGTGGACTCACTGTGTCAACCAACTGGTTTGACTTTGGGCTAATCCTAAGGCCGTTATCCTGACGGTTACCTGGTATTCACCCTTTAACCCCTGTACAGGGATCTGGACTTTGCCGCGGGAAACTGAGCAGGCTGCTACTTCTTGGAGTAGTCCCTGTGTGGTTGGCAGCTGACCCACAGCGGTCAGAGGCATCGGTGCAAAGCACTGTAAAACAGGCCGGGCTATAAACAGAAACCGATGCAAAGTAGAAGCAGGTAGAGAACAAATGTACGGTAAAAGCTCAGGGATCAGAGCAGACAAAGACATCAGAGACAGGAGATCTATGCTGGGTATCTAAGAAAAACACACACCAACACTCTGGAAAAAGGAAGATCCCCAGCTCACTTAAATAGGAGGGCAATATATTGGTTTTAATTCCAAAATTGTATATTAGGTATTATTGATGGGCATGATGGGTATACTCTTTTGGGCACTCAGAGAGCATTGTATCAGGCTGGAACCTGTCTATTGGATGCAGCCTGCCACCCTGACAATAGGAGAAAAGGGAGGTACTTAGTCAAACAACCACTTTTTTTAAGTTTGAGAAAATTGGTGAAAGATGTTCTTTTATATATATATATATATATATATATATATATATATATAATGGATAGTTTATATTGAATTGAGTGCTGGTTGCATTTAAGTATCATAGAAAAGTTGATGGAATTTGGAGGGAGTGAGGGAGAGAAGTGAAAAGGTGGTGGGATTTTTTATATGTCTAGATATTTTTTTTTGGGGGGGGGGGTATGTGGGAGATTATAATTTATTTAAATATACTTATGATTAATTGTATTGTTTGAATGGAATAACTATATGTTCTGCGTATATAATGCTTATGCATTTATAAATGTGTAGAAATTAAGGGGTAATTGTATTCATAAATTTCAATAAAAAAATGATTTGGTTCAAAAAGATTCAGAGTTAACTGTATACAGATTAATACAGCTCACAGCTCCTATTTATTTCAATGACAGCTGTATAATTCACAGTTTAAAAAAACATATTTAAAATAGAACACATCTTTGAAAATAATGAACTAAAATTTTTTACAAAGCCTTGCAAAAGTATTCTCCCCCTGGAATAGAAATGGATTTTAATGTAAATTTTATGTAGCAGACCTGACAAAATAGTCCAAATTATTACGGTGGAATGAAAAAAACACTTGTTTAGAAAAATAAGTACGGAAAGGTTGTGAGCATGTACAGTATGTATTTCCCCCCTCTGCTGTAAAGCCTCTAAATAAAGTCTGCTTCAAAGGATTAGCATCAGAAATCACATAGGTAATTAGTTATGTCCACCCTTACCTATTCAATTGTCACTGTTCTACATTGAAAGGATAAGTGCAATTATATAATAATAATTCTCTGTAGAAGGTCTGTTGATTCATTAAAATAGTTCAAAAGTTTTAATTTTTCAGTTTTGTTACTTAATCAGTCCTAAAAATATTAGGCTGTTAAGAATCTACTAAAGTGAAAAAATCAGATAGGAGCGATCTCCTGTAGCACCTTCTCCTTGCTCATAGGGATCTAGGTCAACTTTGGCATTATTCCCAGCATCTCTCAGGTTGTGTCTACTATTCCTGCTGTAGACAGCAGGTTGCATTTCAGTGTGTATACAGAATAACTAAATAGGAGAAAAAAAACATCCAAAGAACCAGAGATCCAACAGTGGGGAATGTTTTACACAGTGTGAGATATATACTTTGAAAATAGTTTCTAAGTAAGAGAAATCTTTAAAATACCCTGTAAGGGCATTTTGAGTTAATAGAGGGGAATCTATTTGTGAAGGACTTGAATTTGTGCACCCCCTTTATAGGGACTGAGTCATCAGAAAATGCCATACTTTATAAATCACATTTTTGTGTTAAACATGTTTTTAAAGAATTTTTGGTGATTATTTTTAAATTTTTGATTACAATCCATATTTTAAAAAAAATCCTAAAATCCTGCATTTTTCCTACTGACCCCAGATCTGTAAAGAAAGCTTTGCAGCCATCATCTCACTAACATCACAGGCAGGATTACACTGAGCGGTAAGACCTATATGTAAGTAACAAAGGATTCACAATAGGGGATAAACTGTGACTATCTACTCCCTCCCTGCACAATGACTTCTGCACAGGTCACAGAGCATGTCTAGAACAGTCTCCCTACAAGTCAATGGGTCCCATATCTTCTAAATGCTATTAAATGTAGCTCAGGCAAGATGGCCACCTTCATAGTCATGTAGAGACAACAGAATAAAAACAATCTACAATCAGAAAATAAGAACAGACTAGAAAAATAGGATATGCTTCGTTATCTAGTTTTAATTAAATAAAACAAATTGTGGTGATTTAGCCCCTTTAAGTTTCCTAGGTATCATCATATTGAATTTGCTTTTCCCTGTGGTGGTGCTACAGGCAGGGGCGTAACTATAGAGGATGCAGGGGATGCGGTTGCACCCGGGCCCAGGAGCCTTAAGGGGCCCAGAAGGCCTCTCTTATCCACATAGGGAGCCCAGTACAATGAATAAAACATTATAGTTGGGGGCCCTGTTACAGGATTTACATTCGGGCCCAGGAGCTTCAAGTTACACCTCTGGCTACAGGCATATGTCTCTGTATACCAATATCTGTTACGTGTGCTGCTGGGATCTGTGGTACTATGTACTCCTAGCAGCACAGTCAGGTGGTTGAGGGTTAATTGAGTTGGCTGGGTGTGGTACTTCCTGCTGGCCAATCTCCTGGATCTGTGCTCACATATAAACCCAGCTCCTGGTCAGTCTCTGACTGGACCCCAGGGTGAGCACTCATGTTACTTCTGTGTTCTGTAACTTGTATCAGTCATGGTCAGCTTGTTCCCACTCTGATCTGTGTTTGCAAGTAAGTCTATTGTCTCTCTGCTTCCCCAAGATTGTTTGGACACCTATAGTCCTAGTCTGCAGTACATGCAGCCCCCTTTTCCTTCCATCTGTACAGGTGCAGCCTCCAAAGGTCTTATGTCTTATTCTGTGTGTCAGTTGGTGTAACTTGACATGGTTCCCTATGTCAGCTTGTGTAGCTGACTGTCTATTCCCCCTGGTATGAGGACACATAGACTTGCTGTGAGTTTCATCTGTGTGCATGTGATCTCTGAGTGGAGTCTGTCTGGCTGTTTGCCCTGTACTCTGTCCTGTTCCTGATGCAGCTGGCTGTGTGTCCAGTGCTCTGTTCTGTCTTGTTGCAAGCTTTGTTGAGTGATCTCTGTCTTGCTGGTTCATGTCCATTTGTACGTTTAAATTCTGTCAGTTTTGTGTCAGTTTGCTGCGTGACCTGCTATCTGTGTCCTGTCCTGTTGCAGCTTTCTGTGTGAACTCTGTCTGGTTCTGCTGGACTCCTGGTTAGTGTAGGGACTAGCGGTATAACCAGGAGCCATGAAGTGGCCCGCTGGCTTCCATGTTTTGTACAAAATGTCAACCAATACCTGGTATTTATATTCAGCTTATCATCTGTTCTAGTGGTTGCATTGTGGCTGCTGTATGCTGTGTATCCTGTGGTTCTGTCTCTGTCATGTAGCATGTGTATGTCTCCTGTTCTGTGGTGTGGTTCCTAGGATCAGCTAGGGCCCAGATCCGAAGACCGCTGGGCTGCCCTTATTGGGGCAATGTTCCCCGCTTAGGTAGGGCCATGCCATCCTCCCGTGTAGAACAGGGTCAGTTGCCTGAAACCTGTGTGAATCCCGTGTGACCCTGGTGCTACCTGTGTGCGTCCATCTCATCCATTCTCTCACCCCTTTTTGGGTACGATCGTGTCGGCTCCCATGCTTAGGTTTGCCCACACGGTCGTAACAATATTTAAAATAAAGCAAAAAGATGGAGATGCAACCACTAAGATTACTGCTTTAATTATCAAAAAATGATTTCTGGAGTCTATCCGCTATCTACGTCAACCTATGTGAATGCTCCTGGTCCATCAGACCACACCTGAGTATGGGTACTGCACTTGTTTGAACACTGTATTTTGGTTACAATTTGCTGCTATGTCCTCCGCTATGCTGCTGTCTTGCTCTTTTGGATTTGCATCCAGTACTCTCATTTGTGAAATTAATTTTTAAAGATTTATCATATGGAGCGCTGGATATACAATTTCTTTGGATTACTGTCCTTGGTAGTTTCTCTAATATTGATCTCGACTTCTTTAGGTTATATCTTAGATGTTTCCTTGTGCTTCTATTTGACTTTTCCCCTTTTCTAGTATTATTAACCTTTAGTTATTCGGACATGCTCATCTGTGTCAATGCCTCCTCCCTGTCTGACATCTTCAACAGGGCACTTTGTTAGGTGTGTGCTTCTGGGAACTGTGGTTCTACGGCTTTCGATGAGCACGGCTTTACAGGTGAGGGTCAACTGAACTGGCTGGGTGTGGAGTTCCTCCCACCAGCCGATCCCCACTGCTCTGCTGCGCACACACACACACACATATATATATATATATATATATATATATATATATATATATATAAATATACATGTACATACCAGTCCCTCTGCTCCTTCACTCTAGGGTTTGGTTTTCCTGCATGCTTGCTATATGTGTTCAGTCTATAGGTGTGAACAGGCAGGTTCAGTGTTAATGCTGTTCTGTGTTGTATGCTAGCCCTAGTGTGTTGGTGTGAACTGTGTCCTGTCTTGCTAGATCGTTTGTCATCTCTGGGCTAGTGGGGCCCTTAGTTTCCAGTGCAGGGCCACCCCTTATTGGGGCGATAGCCCTGCTTGTGGGCAGGAGTCTGGTGGATGTTGTCTCGTTAGAGTAGGGGCCCGTGAGATGAGGAGCCTTGAAATAGCTTGCAGGCTTAAGTGACTTAGCCAATCCACAAACTAATACCTCATACTTTATAGCAATTCCATCTGTTATGTGTGCAGGTATGCAAGGTGAGTGTTTTGGTCATTTGTCAGCCCTTATGTTATGTCTGTCCATGAGTCCAGGTCCCAGTACACAGTTTACTGTCCCTTTGGTGTTCCAGCCAGCACATCCTGTTTGAACACGATACCACTCCTGCTTCCGCCCTGTGTTAAGGTGTGCCCAGTGAACATGACACACTTGTTACCAATCGGTGCCTACTCTAAAGGCTGTAATTGGCAAAGACCATATCTCCATGAGTAAAAAGACATGGAGACCTCCTTAAGGCTCATTTATACCCAAAGACAATCTTTCAAATGATTGAAAGATTGACAGTTCTATCGATCATTTTGCATAAAGTGCTAATGGACAATAATGTCCATCAGCACTTTATTAGCTTCATTTGCATGTAAATGAGTTTCCAGGAGCTGCTTGCAGAACACAGCTAGGGGTCTGAACTCTGCAATCAGCTCCTTTGTTCTCGCAGGGGTTGTATGTAATGTAATCAGCTGCTCCCATGCAGAACACAGTGTACTATCTGTGATGTCTCTCTTTGGATAAATGACTGATTTTAAGCTAACCTTAAAATCATCATTCAGCTGAAGAGTGAACGATGGTAGCATTCACATGTAACAATTATCACTCATATGCCATAGTTTGAACGAATTTTGAGCGATAATCATTGCATGTAAGTGGGGCTTAAGACTCTGTGTTCTAGTTAGTCATCGCCAAACCAGTTGCAGCGCTAAAGATTCCATTGTATTAATAAAGTTACGGAAGAATAATAATGCAAATTTAATGCCCAATGACATTCCATAGAGATGCACTATATACCATAAAATATTCAACTTTCTTAAAAAAGATACTAAGAGATAAATTTTCCATAGAAATTGGGTAATTAATGAAAATGGACAAAATGGCCTTTACAGAAAATATCCAAGGAGAAACCATTTATTTCATACTGATGGAATAATCATCAATTGACCTCTAAAAATATCCTCTATTCTGTAAATTTAGACTCCTGACAAAGAAAAAAGGCAGATAGAGCAGGAACACGCTGAGAATATTCAAGTAGGATGCACTAAGATGTCAGTCCAGGTATGAACCAATCTACGTAATGCATGGCAAGAACATGAAATAGCGTAATCATTATAGCAATTAGAAAACACTTCAGAGAAATTACCTTTGTTACAACAAAAAGTCATATATAAAAGAGAATAGTCCATATTATGAAGCCCTATTGAAATGAATGGAGGCCTGACCGTGCATGCTCGGCCAGCATTCCATTCACAGTGGGGGGGGGGGGGGGGGGAGAAGCAACCCCCGCAGTGGCAGTCAGAGCAGGTCACAGGAGACCCATTCTAGAGATCTTAGCGGTGAGACCTCCACCAATCAGCTATCAGCTGTGGATGAGTGATAACATGCAATTTTGGTGCAACCCCTTTAACCCTAAACTACTGAACAAGGAATCATTTTTAATTCCAAATATTTTTTATTGCTTTGCATGTTATTAATGGTACATAACCTTTCACACACAATTTATAGCAATAAGTGTACAATATAGTAGGAATCCGAAAGAATGCGAAACTCTGAACATGGGGTCATAACCAATAAGTAGGATGAAGGAAAATAAGAAAAAATATATAGAAAATTCAAAGAAAGAAATCGTGGTCTTGGTTCACAATGTTATGTATTTAACTCACGTCTTCACGTATGCATAAGGCGAAGGGTATAGGTTCTCTGGGTCCCTTTAGACATAGAGTGTCGAACTAAGGACTACCTCATGCCGCCCATATTTCAAAAACCTAACGAGCACCATCTTTCAGGATATTCAATAAGTATATCCGAAAATTTAAACCACTTAGCAAACTTTCTCTTGAACCCTTCCATCTGGTCTAGTCTGAATGCAATCATATGCTCCATTAAGCAGCTCTGATGGACCACCTGGAAAATTTTGGTCAGCGTCGGTAACAAAGAATCATTTTTATGCCTTTTTTGATCAGTATGTAAACCTTAAAGATGGATTATTCATTACAGATTCCTACCTGTAAAAAAACACAGAGAATATATTATGCAAATGGAAGCAGCAGCCCCTGGTCCATCCTCAGTCCCCAGTGATTCTATAGACTGTGAGGCTAAAATAAATATTTCTATGCAAATCAAACAACAGATCCAATATTTTAAATATAGGTGCATGTTACTCTAAAGTGTCTGGAAGCAAATAGCAAACATATAGAAGGTGTAACTGCACACTAAGGGCTCCCACCCACTGGCGTTTTTTTTTCCTTTGCGTTTTGCATTTTTTCTCAAGAGCAATTAGAATTGAATGTACTCCTGTCCACTTGCGTTTTTTTTTTCAGTCCGTTGCCATTTTTAACATAGGAACTGTCAGTTGCATATGTGTCCCTATTTTTCTCTTAATGCACCCATGAATGTCAATGGAAATTAACGGAAAAGGCGCGAAAAAGCCACGAAAAACGCGCCAAAAACGCGCGGAAAACGCTGCGTTTTTCATGCACGAAAATCGCAAACGCCAGTGGGTGGGCGCCCTAATAGCTCCATGAAATATGACAATAGAGAATACATGAAAATGAATTGCAGTACTGCCAAATGTGCTATGTAAAAAGTTGACCAGATTATGTGTTAAAAATAGAGATGAGCGAACCTACTCGGCCACGCCCCTTTTTCGCCCAAGCGCCGCGATTTTCGAGTACTTCCGTACTCGGGCGAAAAGATTCGGGGGGCGCCGTGGGTGAGTGGGGGGTTGCAGTGGGGAGTGGGGGGGAGAGGGAGAGAGAGAGAGGGCTCCCCCCTGTTCCCCGCTACTACCCCCCGCTCCGCCACGCCGCCCCCCCCGGCGCCCCCCGAATCTTTTTACCAGAGTACGGAAGTACTCGAAAATCGCTGTGCTCAATCGAGTAATTACTCGAAACGAGTACGTTCGCTCATCTCTAGTTAAAAACTCAATTTTTTACATAGTACGTTTGGCAGTAACCCAGCTATATGGTTGTGTTATCAACTAAACACAGCATTTGTAACACAGTTATGTGCCAGTCTCAAGCCTGGAAGAAAACGTGGTAACCTACTCCACCTTATGCCACCAAAATAATTAATGGATTCACTCGAAAACTCGTTTGAAGATAAGGTGTGACCCCCTGGCTTGAAAGTTTCTACAGTGTTACCAGGAAAGAGCAATGGAATGTTTCAAGTAACTCAGGAATTTGTGACGCTGATAGAGAAAACCCATCCGATTGCCTGCTGATGTTGCCTGCGGTGAAAGAGATCACTCGTGCTTTACTAAAATGCATAAAACTGGAACCTGGAACATACGCGGAATACACATTGACAAATTAGACATTATAAAGAACGAAATGAAACGATTAAACATCGACCTTACAACACATTGTTCACACAACCAAAACGTCGTTTGTACACCTGGACATTTCCCAACACTGTTCATCGCAATCAATCAATTACATCTTGTGCCCCCAAAAGGTGAAAAGTTCCATTATAGCAGCAACAACATTCCCAGGCGCAGATTGTGGTTCTGACCACCAACTCTTTGTTGCCAAAATCCAACTATGTTTCTGCAATCGCAGAAAAACAGCAGCAGCATTGAAATTCAACACTGACTCGGTGCCTCTTGCTTATGCAGCAGAAGTAAAGAATTGTTTCGCATTGCTTAATGCCTTTGAAAAAGAGCCAGACAAGCTATGGGAGGAAATTAAAAGCATTACAATCGAATCAGCAAATGAAAATGCGGCATGCAAAAAAACATGAAGAAAAACAACCTGGCTATCAGCAGACACCATCCGAATCACCGACATGTGTTAAGAAGCAAAAGCTACTGGAGACAAGGATGATTTCCAATGGTTAAATGCCCAGTTTCAGGGTGAAGCGACGAAAGACAAAAAACGGTTTTGGAATGCACGTTGCATGAAATTGGAAGTTGCAAACAAAATAGGAAACACCAGAGAGCTCTTCACTCATCTTAGAATTGCTCACGCTCCTTTTGTATCACGCAATGCAACCTCAATTTTTGATCAGAATCGCAAGGAATTAAATGATCCAGAAGAAATCAAATATAGATGGTGGGAATTTATAGAAGAACTGTATACAAACAAAAGTACTAACAGAATTAGAACCTGGGCACTGGATCGGCTACGAAATTGGAAAGCCCCTGGAATCGATTGCATACCTGCTGAGCTGCTCAAGCCCCTGCTACTTAAGATGCTTACAGCACTTTGTCACAAGATTCGAGAATCCAAATTGTGGCCAAAAGATTGGGCAAGATCAGTTTTCGTGCCACCTACCAAAAAAGCAACCCGAGAGAATGCTCCAACGACCACATGATAGCCCTAGTTTTGCATGTACCATATATACTCGAGTATAAGCCTAGTTTTTCAGCACATTTTTTAATGCTGAAAAAGCCCCCCTCGGCTTATACTCGAGGGAGGTAAAAAAAAAAAAAAAAAAAACCCCCGCAATACTCACCTCCCAGTCTGCGTCTCTGTCTCCGATGCGATGGTCTCCCGAGGCGGCAAACTGCTTGAGTATTCTCCCCGCTGTCATCTCCATGCTCAGCTTTGAATTGCCCCGCCATCAGCGCTGTGTAGGTAAGCGTTGTGATTGGATTGAGGCCCAGCCAATCACAACCGGAGCTCGATCATTCACAGCCATTCAGTGGATGACATCACTGAATGGCTGTGATTGGTTTATCGAGTGCCAGCTGTTATTGGCTGGCACTCGATCCAATCACAGAGCTTACCTACACAGCACTGATGGCGTGGGAATTCAAAGCCGAGCAGGGAGATGACAGTGGGGAGAATTCTCAAGCAGTTTGCCGCACCGCCGGGAAGACCATTGCGCCGGGGACACAGACGCCAGCTGGGAGGTGAGTATTGCACTTTTTCTTTACCTAGTATGTACTCGAGTATAGCTAGGCTTATGCTCGAGTCATTCACAGCCATTCAGTGGATGACATCACTGAATGGCTGTGATTGGTTTATCGAGTGCCAGCTGTTATTGGCTGGCACTCGATCCAATCACAGAGCTTACCTACACAGCACTGATGGCGTGGGAATTCAAAGCCGAGCAGGGAGATGACAGTGGGGAGAATTCTCAAGCAGCTTGCCGCACCGCCGGGAAGACCATTGCGCCGGGGACACAGACGCCGGCTGGGAGGTGAGTATTGCACTTTTTCTTTACCTAGTATGTACTCGAGTATAGCTAGGCTTATGCTCGAGTCAATAAGTTTTACCAGTTTTTTGTGGTTAAACTTATTGACTCGACTTATACTCGGGTCGGCTAATATTCGTGTATATACGTTAAGTAAAATCCTGGACTTTAGAGTATGAGCCCCACTGGTGAATGATGACAATCTCTGTACAGCACTGTGGAATATGTTGGTGCGATAGAAATAAAATAAATATGGCCACTTTAATGCCTTGTTTTGATTACTATCAATCTGTATGTTATTTTTTACACCGAAGGGCATACAAATTTAGAAAGAAATCAGATCTAACTAAATCATACTCTTGTTACCAGTAAAAACATGGTTATGAGAAGTTTAACACTACGAAAAATACTAAAGTTGTGTTCCTGTTCGACAGATTGATTTTGTATTTTTTTTCTTGTCCAAGTTTTTATGATACGAAACAATCTGGGGGAACATTGCTGTCTCTCTAACCTTTACGTTTTAATGATTTTCTAGAAACAGTTTTACTTGTGTATGTGACCTTGTCATTTCTATTTCCGTTCCAAAAGATTTGCGGAGACAAAGCCATTTCTTTCAGCTTCCTTAGATCTCAGCTTTAGTGATCCAAATGTATCAGTTGCTGTCACTGTCTGACATACGCAGCGATTGATTGAAATGTTATTGTGATTGTTTGGATGTTACACACTAAATGGGAAACCACTGGGCAAAACTGACATGGAAAAGGACTTGGGGATTTTAGTTAACTGTAAACTTAACTTGAGCAACCAGTGTCAGGCAGCTGCTGTGAAGGCAAATAAGATTATGGGGTGCATCAAAAGAGATCTAGGGGCACATAATGAGAGCATTGCTCTTTCCCTTTACAATTCACTGGTCAGACCACACATGGAATATTATAGTACTCAAGAAGAACATATTAGAGCTTGAACAGGTTCAAAGGCAGGCAACTAAAGTAATAAATTAAATGGGCGGACTACAATACCCAGAGAGGTTATCAAAACTGGGGTTGTTTAGTTTATAAAAAAGACGGCTGAGGGGCGACCTAATAACTATGTATAAATATATCAGGGGACAATACAGAGATCTCTCCCATCATCTATTTATACTCAGGACCGTGACTGTAACAATGGGCATCCACTACATCTAGAGGAAAGAAGGTTTCTACATCAACATAGGAGGGCGTTCTTTACTGTAAGAGCAGTGAGACTATGGAGCTCTCTGCCTGAGGACATGGTGATAGTGAATTCGATTAAAGAGTTTAGAAAGGGCCTGGATGCTTTTTTGGTGCGTTACAATATTATATGTTATAATTAGAGATGAGCGAACATACTCGTTTCGAGTAATTACTCGATCGAGCACCATGATTTTCGAGTACTTCCATACACGGGTGAAAAGATTCGGGGGGCGCCGGGGGAGGCGTGGTGGAGCGGGGGGTAGCAGCGGGGAACAGGGGGGAGCCCTCTCTCTCTCCCTCTCCCCCCCACTCCCCGCTGCAACCCCCCACTCACCCACGGCACCCCCCGAATCTTTTCGCCCGAGTACGGAAGTACTCGAAAATCGTGGCGCTCGGGCGAAAAAGGGGCGTGGCCGAGTACGCTGGCTCATCTCTAGTTATAATCACTAATTACTTTAGAAAAGTTTTTGATCCACGATTATTCCAATTGCCAAATTAAAGTCAGGAAGGATTTTTTTTTTTAAATGAGGAAATTTAGTTTCTAACTCATTAGGTTTTTTTACTTCCTCTGGATCAACATAGTGGGGTAATAGGCTGCAGTAGATGGACATGTAAGAGTGTAAATCAACTCAAGGAAATTGATTCGGACATGGGTTCCATAGGAACTTTGCTTATTAAATAAAGGCAAACGGAGTGTGGCTGCTGCCAAATCTGTTCTTTTCATGCAAAAATATACAATAAAGGTACCAGGTAAGGCATTATGATATGGCCTGAGGAAGGAGCCATTTTGACTCTGAAATGCGTTGACTGAACCTCAATGGTATATTCCTGGTTGTTGGATCTCCTGCCTGTCTGCATAGAGTTGTGGAGCTACTTCCCTCATCTGGACTCCTTCCCTGAAGTAAGCTTCCCTTTGGGATGTTCGTGCATGTGCATTTAATCACTGGTCCATCACCCTGCGCATTACTCTTTTCTTTTTTGTTGGCTTTTCTGCTTATTATATCTAAGCCCCCATAGTTCCTGGATTGACAGTGAATGTTCTTCTATGAAGAATGTCCACTTGATGGGAAAGAAGTCTGGTTTTGATCTCTGGCTGTTTGGTATAGCAGCGGTTTAAAAAGTGTTATTTTTTTAATCTTCATTGATGATCCTATTGATTTTGGAGCGTTGCACATACCTTTTTGGAACCTTTACATTCGCTGTCTTCTCAAGCAAGATTGGTTAGTAGGAATCATGCCTTAGTGCAAACCACTTTCATAAGATCTTGGAAGGCATGTTATAGAGTCATAAAGCTGGAAACAGCTTCAAAAATGTTCCTAAAGAGTTGGTTTTATATCAATCCATGGTTAGACAAATTATCTACAAGTGGAGGAAGTCCAGGACTGCTGCTATTCTCCCTAGGAGTCGGCTTCCTGGTAAGATTACTCCAAAAGTACAATGGATAATTCTCAAAGACCGGAGAAAGTATCACATTTTATCAGCAAAAGGCCTACCGAGGAGTCTGTAATCTGCAGAAACCTGTGTTTATATATCTACCATTACAAAAAGCCCTGAACAAGAATGATGTTCATGGAAGAACACCACAAAGAAACTGCAGTTTTCCAAAATAAAATTGAGGCCAGTTTCAAATTTGCCCAAGACCACCTAGATGTTCTACAGTGATTCTGGGAAAATGTTAAATGAGAGAAAAGTGGAACTTAAATGCACAATGCTATGTTTGGAGGAAAAAGGACACTGTACACCAACACCAGCATGGTGGAGGGAACATCATGATTCAGGGCTTCTTTACTGCCTCAGGGCTTGGAGGCCTCATAATCATTAAGGGAGCAATGAAATATAAGGTTGTCAAATTATTTTACAGGAGAATGTAAGGGCAGTAGTCCATGGCCTCAATCTGAAGAAACATTGGGTGATGTAACAAGACAATGACCAAAAACATGCAAGTACATTAACTAAAGAATGGTGGAAAGAAGATTTTTGCTTTTGGATGGCCAAATAAGAGTCCTATCAGGATTTGCCATGTCCAGATACAAACTATCATTGTGGCCGTGTGCAAACTCTATCTTGTACCTGACCTCAAAAGGCTTTAGTGAGATCAGGAAAAATGTTCTTCACTCTCAAGCAATAAAAATCAACTTATTCAGTTATTAACAAATGTTTAAAGCAGATGTTCATTCTTGCTGCGTTTTCAGTTTCTTTCTTTGTCTAGGACACATAGTATGGCTCAACAATTAAAAATAAATTAAGAGACGTAAAGCTGTTTTGTAGATGAATGCACAGTGCTATTATAGAAGAAATGCAGAATTGGTGAAAGCATATTGCTTGACTAGTTTCCATGCTCTGCACTATTTTGGATCAATGACCTTTAATTTTTGGCTAAGGAAAAACAAAGCAGTTGTTCATGGCATCCAAGAAGATTCAAGCTCTCCTTTTTCACAGCTGGGGTCAATTGACCTTTTTGGCCTTTTTTTTGGAGGGGGGGGGGTATAACTGCGGTAGCACCCATTGCTTCCACCTTCATTGATGGTCCTGCTTAGAACTGCTCATCAGCGTGTTTGCCGTGGTTTGCAGTTCTGCCTACTATTGGAATCTCTTGTTAGTGTAGGTACTTACAAGACAATGAGGACTCTTAGCGGCGGCAAATTGCTCTACAAATGCTCAGTTTGCACCCTTTGATTTTCAACAATGCTCTCCATTCACAAAAACAAGTAAGCACAGTAAGTCAGCTTTAATCACTACAACATGCTGATAATGATGTCCTTCAGATCTGACACTGATGCACGCATGTCACTGTAGACCTTATCCACTACAATGCCACCTATCAGCAACTTTATTGCTAAGTTTATATTCCATAAATGATGAGTGCACCGTCTGAAATTGTCTTTGACCGAATTTCATCTCATTTGGAGGAACAGAACGCACTCCTGAAGCCTCACAGTTGGGAAAGTTTAATTTTCCTAAGCCTGTATAAATTATATATGCATGTATGTCAAACTACTAATGACGACTTGTCCGTCCTTGCATGAGAGAGTGAGTTACATGTTCCGCCCCTGATTACATGATGGTGACGTCATCACAGGTCCTGTTCCATAGCAACTGGGTTTGTAGGGGATGCATAACTCACTCACTTGGGATGTCCTCCGAATGAAGGACCTGTGATGACATTACCGTCATGTGATTAGGGGCAGAGCATGTAACTCACTCACTCTGGAGCAAGAGTGAGTGAGTTACATGATCCGCTCCCGGTCACATGACGGTGACATGATGAAAGGTCCTGTAAGTACAGGGCTGCTGTCCAGCTAGGTGTTCCTTTGTATTCCATAGCAACTGAGGCCGTGGAGGTTTGTAGGAGATGAAATAGTAATTAACACCAACAGCAGCCATGTGCTTACAGGACCTATCATGATGTCACTGTCATATGATCAGTCACCTGTGTGGGATCATTATAAAGGGTAGAGAATCAGCAGCACTCACCAAAACCCAAAAATGGGGAGGCTTTTTTCCTTTAGTAGGTTACTGCATGCCAAAGAGATGGATCGAATGCAAATCCAAAGTTTCACAGATTAAGAGCAAAGAATAGCAGCAGATTATGGTGCCACTTCGTGCATCCGTGAGGATGCTTCTTTATTCCTCCAATATCATAGACAGACTGTGATGTTTCGACCCTTCACATGGGTCTTTCTCAAGCTGTGTGGGCGCAGTCTAGGCTCACATGACCAGGGGGTGATCAGTGTGTGCAGGACTCTGCTGCTTTTC
Organism: Eleutherodactylus coqui; assembly: GCF_035609145.1. Classification (NCBI taxonomy): domain Eukaryota; kingdom Metazoa; phylum Chordata; class Amphibia; order Anura; family Eleutherodactylidae; genus Eleutherodactylus; species Eleutherodactylus coqui. Next base: position 114,532,888 of record NC_089844.1, read on the forward strand.
ATCCCTGTTGTAGGAAGAATATATGTAGCAGAGCTGCACGTGATGTACATGTAGCAGTGCTGTGCGTGTGTGACATGCATATAGCAGAGCTGTGTGGTGCATTGTTCCACCAGAAATGCTGGTATTATATAATTTCATAATAATTACTAGTATGTGTATAATATGCACATTATATTTAGATTACATGTAAAGGGCAATTGGAATTATAAGGCCGTCTCTTAAAGGGGTTGTCCCGCGAAAGCAAGTGGGTCTATACACTTCTGTATGGCCATATTAATGCACTTTGTAATGTACATTGTGCATTAATTATGAGCCATACAGAAGTTATCAGAAGTTTTTCACTTACCTGCTCCGTTGCTAGCGTCCTTGTTTCCATGGAGCCGTCTAATTTTCAGCGTCTAATCGCCAAATTAGACGCGCTTGCGCAGTCCGGGTCTTCTTCTTTTCTCAATGGGGTTCCGTGTAGCTCCGTGTAGCTCCGACCCATCACGTGCCGATTCCAGCCAATCAGGAGGCTGGAATCGGCAATGGACCGCACAGAAGCCCTGCGGTCCACCGAGGGAGAAGATCCCGGCAGCCATCTTCAGCAGGTAAGTAAGAAGTCACCGGAGCGCGGGGATTCAGGTAAGCGCTGTGCGGTGTTCTTTTTTAACCCCTGCATCGGGGTTGTCTCGCGCCGAACGGGGGGGGGGGGTTGAAAAAAAAAAAAAAACGTTTCGGCGCGGGTCAACCCCTTTAAGTCCTCTTCGCAATACAGTTTTATCTCCAATGCCATTTCCATCTCAGGTTTCTGTCTTCTATGCAGAAAACTACATAAGAATGGAAAGTTGGATGAAACTGTAACAAAACCGTAGAGTTTTAAAATGTGAGATGGAGACCTTACATTTTATTAGGTGCAGCCTCTAGACATCTGATGTCCTGTACATTGTGGGTGATATTTGACACTGTTCCTTTTACGTCAGTTTGGTGTATGATGCTCTTTCCTCTTGGTGGGTGAATACTTGATCAAGTTCCTGTTTTATCTTTGCGTGCATGATGTTCTGAGTGGGGGTTTTCTTCTATCTGTGCAGACTTTAGGAGTGAACAATGACATGTTCTGTTTATGTCTGCAGGTGCTTGGTGGGAACAAAGTCCTGCTGTTCAGTGTGTGTCTGTAGGTGTGGACTGTCCTCAATCTGAACGATGTCCTGTTGTTCATTGTGTGTCTGAAGGTGTGGACTACACTTGCTGTAAACAATGTCTTGTTCTTCGTGGTGTTCGCGTTATGTTGCAGTCACTTGGTGTGAACTGGGTCCTGTTCTGTGTATGTCTGTATGTATGGACTATACTAGGTGTGAACTGTCCTGTTTATTGTGTATTATGTTATATTTCTCTTGTCTAGTGCTCCTGTTCTTTTCCACCTACGGTGAGACAGTTGGTCTCTAGGTTCCAAAGTAGGGCCGTCCCTATCAGGACGATTGCCCCACTAGTAGGCAGGGTTTCCTTTCCTTTATTGCATTTGTCTTGGTAATGTATGGACTCAAAAAACAACAGCGTTACGTACTTTGGTCAAAATACAAACCAATACCTCATGCTTGCTTATAGATATTTCCATGTCTGGTTGTTTAGTACATTGGTAAGTATTTGGCCACCTGGTATTGGTGTAGGGTCTGATGTCCCTATTTTTGTTACGGATGTTTGTATGCAAATCTGATTTGCCATTGTCAGTTGTTGGCTTCCGGTCCAGTTACCCTTTCTTTCATCCAGCTCTTATTTAAGTTGCATTGGTATGGGTGGTTGTTCCCATGGCCCGCATGAATGTAGCAACATGGTTTCTGGCCTTGTTAGTTTTTTTTTTTTAGCTGGATAGAAAAGCACTGTCTTCGCCTTCATTCAAAGTAATAATTAAGATACGTAGTAGGAAAACGTAGGATATTCTGAAGCCAGGCATGATCATTAAAACTTGCTCTCTCTTCCTGCATCTATTTCCTTTCTCATATCCATAAAATCTTTTTCTGTAGCTTTTATGTCTATTGACTTTCATGTTCTCTTATCCCTCATTTCTTTGACCAAGATGACTGGGTGATTTCTACTAGAAAGTATAACTTACCAGTGAAAGGAAATAACATTATCTATTCAAATGTATTCAAATCCAAACTTAAAAGTTACAGCGTCCTACAATGTCCAAACTAAATAAGCCTGTCCTCACCTGTATTTCTAATCTGGGTAAGAAATTGACTATCATTACTGCAAATGCTACAAAAAGATCAGTCATCCCATTGTGTATGGAGTGCAAATCTGGAAGAATGCATTAAGCTCATGAAACAGACCAGGTTATTGTACATGACATTACACTATGGTGTACTACCTTAAATAACCAGGCAATCATCCTATATTACCACGAGAAAAATGTAGCATTTACATATGCTCAGTTTTATTCTGTAGAATTTATACTGCTTCTTTTCTGTGAAGATTTTGGGAGTAATGTTTCTCAATTTTCATGTCATTTTAGGATAAGGTTAACAAAAAGTTTTTCTTTTCGCTCTAGAAAGATTCTTTGCAGAGGATTTTGATCTTAAAATATATATTTCAGGGTCTTTACAAAACAATGTGCAATATTACGTTTAACTGGTTGTTGTACTCAGGTGAGCAACCAGACTATCCTAAAAATGTAAAATGTTTAACATAGTAGTAGAAATAGCAGACACTGGAGTATCAATCACACTTTTGACTGGTGGCCCCACAGGTCCTCATTCTATGAGAGAATAGAAGCCCTAGTGGGTGGTCTAGAGACTCAATAGTACTGGCTCTGCAGTATCCCTTTGGAAGACAATGGGCTCTAAATATATGGATGTGAAATAGTTATTAATGATATTAAATACATTTGACTAATAATGTTACAGAACTGATGATAAGTATGATGATTTAATGAAGAGGCGTTCCCACAGCGTTTTCTACTACCCGTGGAATTCCGCTCGGTGCTACATCACAGGTACCAAAAACAGCATTGTGATGGAACCCACAAACAGAACCATTCACTTCCTCTGTGACATCACTGGCCCTCTGCCATCCAATTGCAGAAGGATGATGGGTTGTCCTGGAACCTGGAGGCCTGACAGAGACCTCCAGGTCTGCCATGGTTTGTAATGACAAAGATAAGAAATACTATACTGCCATGTAAAAGTACTGCAGCCAGGGGCGTAACTATAGAGGGTGCAGGGGATGCTGTTGCACCCAGGCCCAGGAGCCTCAGGGGGCCCATAAGGCCTCTCCTCTCTATATAGGGAGTCCAGTACTATGAATAAAGCATTACAGTTGGGGGCCCTGTTACAGGTTTTGCATTGGGGCCCAGAAGCTTCAAGTTACTCCTTTGACTGCAGCGCATTATTATCTGAACAATTATAGGATGACAGCTTCAAGTCCCCAAAAGAAACCTAATTTTCACAGGGGCAGTAGTCTATATATAGTTTAACCAGCCCTTCACAGTCTAGTATCTTCTATTAAAAATTATATATTTTTGATATTGTTAAATACATATAGCACAATAGGGCACACTTGACAAACCCAAACACAAAAGAGGAAACCAATGGGTAACGAACTGAGATTGTTGGGCATCACTCCAAAGTGACGTGTCTTATAGATGATTGAAAGGATACCAGTAATATATCTGTATCATAAGCCTGAATTTCGGCTATGTATAGTGTAATGTCTCGGAACTACTACGGGGGCTCAATGGTTGATAAAACAAATATCACTTCCCGTACGCTATGGTCAGAGGGGCAACATTGATCATAGATATTTATAAGATCATTGCTCCCTTTACATATCGTAAATTTGTGTGCATATTTCAACTTCAAACTTCAACGCGTTTCCCTGTGAATCACACGGATCATCAGGAAGTAACTATATGTGAAATATCCAGGACTCAGTTAGTTGCCAAAGATAGTGGAGGCTATTAATCCACCTAACAACGATGTGATTTACACAATGCTGTTGCCAGGTGGAAACTTGCCGTTGTGTACATATAGATGTGCACAAGTAGTGGGGAGAAGGAGCAGAGGCACTCTCTAAAAGCGTCAGTGTCTCTGACTGCTATTTGATTGGTACCCAAATTAGGGCACATATATCCATCACTTGACTCTCATATGGTGGAACAGATATAATTCACTATGAGCTGTTAGATAGTGGTTGCTTCCCTCTGGTTTCTGGCAGACCCCTAATTTGTGCCATTCCATCAGCACATACTAACTAGATCGGCTAATGTTGCCTCCCTAGAGAAACCATCCCCCCTACAACAATCCATTCAATTAGAATAAAATAAAAAAATCACTCATAGCCCTGATGGTGGACCAGGACTTAAAGAAACCTAGAAGCAGTAAAAAAAATAAAATAAATAGTTTTAAAAAGTAGAAAAAAATTATTAAAAAAACCTTTTTACATACTTTTCAGTGTTTTTTGCAAGAAAGTGTTTTTAAAAAGTACGCCTGGGATCAGCACATCCATAACTACAAATACAATAAATTGAACATGTTTTCTACTCGACACAGCAAACGCTATTTAAAAAATGCAAAAGAAAATCACAGCCAAAAATGTTTTTTTTAGAAATTTAAAAGGTAACAAAAAAGTTGTATGTACCCCAAAATAGTACCAATAAAGATTACAACTCATCACTCAAAATTCAAGCAGTTACACAGCTCCGTTCATAGAAAAATAAGAAAAAGTATATTGGTCTGAATGTAGTGACGCCAAAAACAAATAATTTTCCCAAAAAAGGGTTTTGAATTTACAAAAGTAGAAAAACCTAAAAAAATATCGTTTTGGTATTGTAATCGTACCGAAAAATTTTCATGTAATTTACATTCAATTTCATGTAATTTAACATATAAAAAGAAATGAAAAGATCTGATTGGATGATAAGAGGACTAGGCCTATGATAACGTTGAGTGGTCAGAGCTCAGATTAGAAAATTATTTTATGGTGGCACAGATCCCACAGAAGATTTGTAACTTCAACTTGTAGAACAAAATATTTTGTCACTTGATGTGAATGTTGATGATTAGAGATGAGCGAGTGTACTCGCTAAGGCAAACTACATGAGCGAGTAGTGCCTTATGCGAGTACCTGCCCTCTTGTCTCCAAAGATTTGGCTGCCGGCCGGGAGCGGTGGGGGGGAGCGGGGAATAACGGGGGGGGGGGGGGGGAGATCTCTCTCTCACTCCCCCCCCCCCCCCCCCCGCTCCTCCCTTGCTCACTCCCGCAACTCACCCCTTTCCCCCGCAGGCGCCAGAATCTTTGCCTTAGCGAGTACGCTCGCTCATCTCTATTGAAGATCCTTCTCCCGAATCTTATCTTAAAGACTTTTTCTCTTATTTTTTGTTGGCAGGCTCCGGGCCAGCTTTTATTACCCCTCCAACATTATTCCTGTTTTTAAGCCACAGGAGAAAGATTAAAGTTTGAAAACAGAAATCAGTTAATTGCAAGGAATAAAGTTGCATTTTATCACAATGATATAATTGCCACAGTAAAAGCCACAAAAAGGTACCTGTGTAATAACGTTACCCTCCTCTTTACATAGAGAGATAAGAGATTCAGATACAAAAGGACATTTTGATCATAGAGGATATGAGCTTGCCCCTAGTGCTGTGACCCCAAGCATTTCTGCACAAGCCCTAATTAACTGTGGAAAATTACTTTGCAATGCTCAACTTAGTTGCAAATGAGCCCCTATGACAGAATGCCTTGTTGACATTGACTATAAATACCAGCTAGATATGCATAGAAGCAATAACGCTCTTAAAGAAAATAGGGAAGTCTACTCATCGGTTTACAATCATCCATTTACTTTTTGTTGTTGGCTGAGACGAATGAGGCCAATTCCAGTATTATTTATCTAAGCGTGAACAATAGCACTAAAAATATTAAACAGTGTAGAAAACCTAAATAATATAATAATACGGTGAATATCCCCACCAGAAGCACTCCTCCTTAGTAAATCTTCCATAGATACAAATAATTTTGAAAAAATTCAGTAATTGTTTTAATAGTAGCCTTTCACCCAAGCATTTACAGCTATCCTGTAGAACTCATCTTCCCACAAGCTTGATTTTGGTAATCCCTGCTGGCCCCAGGACTTTGGTGAAAAGTCGTTCTACAGGACTAAATTGTATTGATAAATTAATAAGAACAAGTGGTGAATAGAACCTGGTCACCAATCATAGTTATGGTGTATTCAAAAGCCAAGGATAAAGATCTCAGTGTAGAAGAGTTGGACAGTGGAATACAGAATCGTAAATAGGATTGAATGAGGGGGGTACTGGGCAGTAAATCAGTAACATTTGGGCTATACCATATTAGAAGGCTAGATAGGGGAATGTTCAGAATAATCCAATCAGAAGGTTTAGACGTTAGCCAACAGGAAAGCCAGAAGTAGGTATTATTATATAAAGCAGGTGCCAGCAGCCCCCGTAGGCAGTCAAAATCTTGGGCCTCCCTTGTAACTTGTATCCTAATATGTTTTTAATTTTACCAACTAACAATTGTAATAAATCAATTTTACTACACAAATCAAACATCAACGTTGGTATATATACTCGTCAGTGTTCTAAAACCTTCTGCTCGCCAATATTCTGCTGTGATCTGGAGTCGGTGGGCACTCGTAACACACTAACTGACATAAAGCCTTGTTTCTCCAGGTTTCTCATGCACATGCTCTAGTGGAATAACACTAGACTAAGTCGTGTAATGTGCATGTCGGCCGCTAGCTGGAGAGGACCATCACTACATTACATAAAAGGAGGTTGCACCAAAACTTTTTACAAACTGACATCTGACAGAAGAGACAAACTGTAATGTGAACCTGGTGTCTATGGTTGACGTACTTTAAGTTGTTAATGGGTACATTACATGATATACTGTTTTTCTATAGAGCATTTTATGTAAAGTCTTCCTTTCTTAGAGTTGATTTGTTTTTCTATCTTTTGGAAACAATTCAAAAAAGCTTGATTGTAATTTTTTTTCAACATCAAATCCATATAATTTTGATTGGTTGTCACAGGGCCCATAGGCCAGTGCTTACTCTGCCCATAGGATGTCCATGATGCAAGAACACAAACAGGTATGTTTTGCAGAAGAACATTGCAGGCAGCACTTGCTTATTCTGATGATGGTTGGCTGCATCTTTGGTATTTAGTTTGCCACCTTGACCCTTTCACTCTTATAGGCTTTATTCACACCATGGGGTATATGGTTCGGGCATATGCTTTCGTTGTTTATTTCTCCCATAAAAAGTTGCATATGTCTGCCATTGATATTCATTGTAAAAGTTTTTGATATGATAACGTGCTGTATACATTTTTTTTAATTTGGTTTATATCAAGATTTTAGTATGCAGAAGCATATAAATGAGAGAAATAAAACCAGCAACAACGAACAAACAAAAAATCAGCACCTGTATACAAATAGAGGTACATGGTAGAATGTGGTACAACGTTAAACTGGTACATTTAGAACAGTAATAAGAGGGCACTCAACCCTCTATTATTGCTCTGTAACTGCCAACATCAGTCCTGCTGGCTTAACTGAACTAAAGGGCAACTAAAGAAATAAATGGAATGGTCAGACTACAATACCCAGAGAGGTTATCAAAATTGTGATTTATTTAGGTTAGAAAAAAGGCGGCTAAGGGGCGACCTAATAGCTATGTATAACTATATTAGGGGACAATACATAGATCTCTCCCATCATCTATTTATACCCAGGACTGTGACTGTAACAAGAGGGCGCCCTCTACATCTAGAGGAAAGAAGGTTTCTACATTGGCATAGAAGGATGGTAAATTCGATAAAAGAAGGGCCTGCATGCCTTGCTTGAGTGATACAATATTATGTTATCATTAATAACTTCAGAAGAATTGTTGATTCAGGGATTATTCTGATTGCCACATTGAAGTCAAGAAGGATTTTTTCCCTTAAATGGTGGAAATTGGCTTCTCCCTTTTTATTGTTTTTTTTACCTTCCTTTGGATAAACATTGAGGGGGAATAGGCTGAACTGTAGAGACATGTCTTTTTGTGGACTTACATACTATGTTACTATGATTATAAAGTTCCTCAAATTTGGAGGTTGCCTGTAACATAGGAGGGGTGAGTCCGGATTTATGGTTTTCAGACAGTCATCCTTGTCTAGGGTATGATGGAGTTTCCTTGTAGTCTTCCTTAGTACCTCTAGCTGTGAATTATAGGTCATTGCTAGAGGCACACAATCATTTTCTTCCTTCTCTGTGTATTGGAGTAGTTGACTTCTGGGTATCCTGGTGGCTTTGGTGATTTGATCATCAATTGGGTTGGAATGGGAGCTCTAATTTTAAAATGTCCTTTTAAGATGGTATAAATGTTCATCCCTGTGTGATGGCATGTCTGTAGACGATGGACGTTTTAATGTGTTTGGGGTAGAAACTGTCCCATCTGAGATATGTGAGCCGATCAATGGGTTTTTGGTGAAGGAATGTCTTGAGCTGTTTTAAATTTTTATGGCGGTGTCCAAAAAGTTGATTTCTGTATACGAGTAGCTGAATGTTGTAACATAGATTCAGAGGCAATCCCATTGACCTCAAGGTATACGTAAAAGGTGATTAGTTGATCCTCATGTGGGATGTTGGAATATAAAGATTGATCATCCATGATGGCCAGGAAACACTGCTGTGTTTCAGAAAAATATACTTTTAACCCCTTGAGTGGCGGGTTTCCTACCACCCTGTCGTGCCCACCAGGGCAGGTTTTTTAAAATGGTCTAATCATTGAATTTCAACTAGTTTTGCAGTTGCGTCTCAAGAGCCATAACTTTTTCATTTTTCCATTGACATGGCCATATGAGGGCTTGTTTTTTGCGGGACAAGTTGTGATTTTTTAAACAGGGGGGAGGAAAAAAAGAAATGGGGAAAAAAGAAAAAAGGGGCCATGTCATTAAGGGGTTAAATAATGCATTAACTTCCTTCTCTGGGTCATTACGACGCACATGGATACCACATGTGTGATTGTATTTTTGATTTTTTACAAAGTAAAGAGAGACAAGTGTTTTTTTTTATTTTTTTAATAATTTTTTTACTTTTTTTTTTTTTAATTTTTTAAAAAATTTTTATTTTTTTTTGTCCCTTTAGGGGACTTCCACAGGGACCCATCAGGACCCCTGATCACATTCCAGGGGTCCGATGGTGACAGCCCTTTACATGCTGCAGTGACAGCCCTTTACATGCTGCAGTCACATAGACTGCAGCATGTAAAGGGTTAACACAGCAGAGATCGGAGGTTTTCTCTGATCTCTGCTGTAAGAGCTAGTACCTAGCTGTCCTCTGACAGCTAACAACCAGCTCTCCCTGCCACAGAGACCATCGGCTTGCTTCTGACAAGCCGATGGTCTCTATGGCAACCTGTAAACAAAGCAGGACATTGCCGACATGTCGGCAATATCTTCTGCTGGTTTTTCAAAGCCCTTGCTTTGTTCTCTGTGGGACTGTGCAGGCAGAGCACACTGTCACAGCTTGTGGCATTGTGCTCTGCAGCTCCCATAGTGATACATAGCCCGGAAATCTTCCGGGGTATATCACTATGGGCAGTGGAGCTCGTCACGGAACTTTTCCGGGCGTGCCACTCAAGGGGTTAAGTATACATCATTTTTTCAGTATTTTTCTGAAACGCAGCAAAGTTTCAGAATAAAACATACATTGATTGAATGGGCAGATCTGTCCTGGGTTCAGGCGGCCTGTGGTTTGGACAGCATGAACCTAGTGATGAGTTCACTTTAATTCTATGATTATGCCAAAGGAAAGATAAGAGAATACTGCCAAGGGCCAAAAGAAGGACTTAGGGATGGGCACAAACATATGTTGACGGGGATACAGCAACTTAGATAGAATCATGTTCTTAACCAAGTGCACCTGACCCACCACTGAGACTGGAAGGACATTGAAGACCTTAGTCTTATTCGTCACCCATACCATAAGTGGAATAACATTTCTCCCAATAAATTTTGCAACAGTCAGCTCTATATCAAACCTAGGTATTTGAAATGTGTGACAACCAGAAATGGGTAACCCCTAGACAACCAACACTGTATACATTTTTGCAGAACTGAACAGCTAATAGATTACACTTTTTTAGTAGTAACCAGATATTAACCTGTCAAGCACATGCATGAAAGACACTCTTTTGGCATACATTTGGCCCATAGAACCTATGAGTGCATCTACCTTAGGTTACTTTTTTCCTAGTCAAACTTACTCTTTTGACATAGCACATAAATCTGGTGTTCAAATGTCCAATACATATACAAAACTTACTTTTCATAATAAAATTCTCTAGGTTTGTCAAAGCAAAGTGCAAGTAACACCATTCATTCTATTAAAATTTTGTGGCATAGATCCTTTTCTATTCAAATGTTTTCCACTTTCCATGGTGTAAAACAGTTTAGTCAGGGAGGCAAAAAGAGAAGTGGTCAATAAAGAAAATCATTTTTTTCAATTATTTTAATATACAGTTACAAATGTGTACTTGGTTGTAGGCAATGGGCAGCAGTAAATGTACTCCTAGGCTGTAATACTTCAGGTTGGCTATGGCTCAAAAGTGTTGATCGACTGCAAATGTATCACCAGACAACAGCCATTTGTTTGTCATGATGGTTTCTAAAGGAGGAATAGAGAGCCATTAAGTGAAAACCAAGACCTAGTATATATCAGGTTACAAGAATCTAACTAAGGCATAAAAAGTGAATAAATCAGTAATAAACATAGTAAAAATTACAATGCAGTCACATAGCAAAAGTAGATATATAGACTGTGGCGAATGAAAACCGACATCAATATAAATGAAGTACTGTGTCCCGGTACAGGAAACGTCCTCAGGAAAACAGGGTCTGTTGACTTGTAATCTCATGTTGCTGTCGTGATATCCCATCTAAGAAAAGTACTAGAATTAAAGACAGTATCCAACATAGTCTGGGGCATCAAATGGTGCATTTAAAAGGAATGTTCCAGTTCATGTAAATAAAGCTTGACCATTGTATAGTCCAAATGAATGTAACTGTCAAATATACACTTCTCTCTTGATTTATAGTGGTAAAACAATAACATTTTTAATGAAAGTATATTATCAGATTGATGGGGCACACAGGATATTAAAATGAGCAGACACGTTCTGAAACATTAGTGCCCCTTTAACCGTTTCCAACCCACTATCTGACGTCTGAAGACATTCTGATTGAAGGCTGTACAACTCCGATGTCGGAAGACGTCCGGCAGGGTATTCTTACTGTAGATTACTGGCCGCTCTGTTGTCAGGTGCCTCTCTAGCATGTCCCATACTGCAGTACTGGCTCTAGCCAGCAGATGGCGCCATTGTATAATAGCAGAAAGAGAAAGCTCCCTAGGAAACCCTAAATCCAAAATCGGATTGCAAAGGGTTAAATGGTGCACAAGAGAACCTTACAAATCACTGATTTTATTCAGCCTTGATATGAGGCGTTTACACTGATTTTTTTGTAGGTGTGGACAGGTCATCAATATTGACTCCCAGAAAACCCCTTTAAAGGAAGACATTATTAACCTGTACAAAAATATATAAATAGACTGTCCAAAAAATCCTGCACAAAAACTCCATAACCCCATTTCTAGAGCAGAAGCAGTCATACATGTGTTTTTTCTATTATTCTTAATAAAATAGGGATCATTCGGGTGCTACCCCCATAAATCCACAAATTGAGCTAATTCTTCCCAACTAGTTGGCACTTGAAGATACTTACATAAACACTATCAGCCATAACATTAAATCTATCTGCAAAATATAGAGTAGGTTCCCCTTGGGTTGGCTAAATAACTGTAACCCATCACGACATGAACTCCACAAGACCTTTAAAGGTGTTCTGTGGCATCTAACACAAAGACATTCCCATCCTATCCTTTAAGTCCTGTAAGATTTGAGGTGGTACCTTCAGGGATTAAACTTGTTTTTGCAGCAGATCATACAGATCTAGGGAATTTGGAGGACAAGTCATAACCTTCAGGTCTTTGTCATACTCCTCACATCATTCGTGAACAATTTTTGCAGTGTGGCAAGGTGCCTTATCCTGTTGAAAGAGGCCTCTGCTGTTAGGGAATACCATTGCAATGAAGAGGTGTACTTGAGCTATACAATGTTTAGGTAGATGGTGCATGTCAAAGTAACATCCGCATAAATGCCAGGGCCCAAGGTTTCCCAGAACATTGCCTAGCCATCACACTGTCTCCAGACACTTGTCTACTTCCCATAGTGCATCCTGGTGCCAACTCTTTAAAAAGAAAATGTGAGTGATCAGACCAGGCCACCTTCTTCTATTCCATAGTAACATAGTATGTTAGGCTGAATGAAGACAATGTCCATCTAGTTCAGCCTGTTTCAACACCCTAGTTGATTCAGAGGAAGGCAAAAACCTCAGGAGGCAGAAGCCAATTAGCCCATTTGGGGAAACATTTGTTCCCGACTCCTTAATGGCAATCAGAATCCCTCCATCCCTACATAATCCATTCCATACACACACACACACATATATATATTGCATATACTGTATATAGAGAGAAGAGAGTTTCCATTATGCCCACACAGTACTACTATCAGTTCCTATGAGTCTCTAGAAAGTTACACTGCCGAAACAAGATATGAAATAGACCATCTCTGCCTTGTGACTTGGCTAAGCCATTGTGGCATTTTCCATTTGCTTGCACTACAGTAACGTCTTTAGTTTTCTTTATATGTTCATCAGGTGATGTCCCACTGTCATTAGGACTGAATCATTTTCTATTCTTACAGTATCTTAAAGCTACATTGCGAAGAGCCTACAAAAGGCGACAGTCAGGACAGGACAGGGGAGACTACAGGGGCCTACAGCAATGGATCTGAAATATTTAGAATCATCTTGAGCTCTGCTGGAGAACCGACACTGAATGCAGATAACAAAATATGACCTGCTAGGAAATTCTAAAGATAAGAACAATGGAAAGTAACATGATAAATGGCAAACGTCACAGAGATATCTGACCGGTTTATTTGACCATTGTTGAAATAGAATAGATATTATTATTGCGTAGCTGGATAATATGACTGAATGATATAAAGATATATTGTAAAGTGTCCTTGGAAACATCTTGGCTTTAAATTCCTAAATTCTCTATTAAAATCTTTGAACTTCTATTTAAAGTTTATTCTGACTCTGTCACTATCTTTTTGCAGAGATCACCATAAGGTAGTGCCTGTCACACTGATTACTGGTCAGACCACACATGGAATATTGTGCACAGTTTTTGGCATGGTACACAAGAAGGACATATCAGATCTTGAGCTTTCTACACCTGCATAGAAGGGGGTTCTTTTCTGTAAGAGTGGTGAGATTGTGGAACTCTCTGCCTGAGGATGTGGTGATTCCGAATTTGATAAAAGAGTTTAAGAGGGGCCTGGATGCCTTTCTTGAGTTCCAATATTACAGGTTACAGTAACGTATTACTTCAGAAGGGTCGGTGATCCAGGAATTATTCCAATTGCCAGATTGAAGTAGGGAAGGAATTTTTTGCCCTTAAATGGGGAAAATTAGCTTCTAGCTCATTGGTTTGTTTTTTTTGTGCCTTCTTCTGGATCAACATTGGGGAGGAAGTAGGCCGAAAAAAGAAATATGTGCATCCAGTTCAGCCTAACATACTATGTTTCTATGATATGTCTTTAATGTGAGACCCAGACCTTTGTTCTGTGTTTCACATGGTTTATGCCCATCAGATATTTTTTAGCTGGATAGTAAAGCGCAGATAACACTTCAACATAGAAAATTGAAACTGTAGACTGAACTGACACTCTTTGAAGACCAGGGCCCAAAAATTTAGTTTTACAGTATTAAGAGAACCATAGATGTACGTAACTGCACAGTACTGTGTCCATGCAACATTGGCGTATCAATTGTTTATCTGTGCATGTGCCTTCATTAAAGACTGGCAATGAGCAGGAATGACTTACATCACCATTCTTTAGGTCAGCAGCAGTAAGAGAAGCATTGTGCTGTTCCCATTGAGTGGTGCTTAATAGATAAAAGACGTACTTCACTGTTCTTACCAAAATAGGTTCAGTGCGTTTTCTACTGCCCAAGTGACAAGAGTGTGGTTTCACAGCTAGCAATATTAAAAGGTGTTGGCCTAGCTGTAGATTCTCTGTAAAAATCGTTCTGCATGAAGTAACATAACAAATAAGCATATACTCACTTCTCCCCGCTGTGTCCCATCCTGCTGCTCTTGGTCTTCCCTCTAATGTATTGCTTACAGGCTGCTCCAGCCTGTTTATGGGATGTCTCAGGTACTGCAGCCAATACCAGAGCTCAGCGCTCAATCATTGAGCTCTGTCATTAAGTGCATTGATTGTGATGTCCTGTAATTGGCTGGGACTGTAGCCTGTAAATGAACATCAAAGCAGAGGACTATGCAGCGCCATGAGACACAGCGGGGAGAAGTAAATATATGCCTATTATGTTAATGCATGTAAAATGGGTTTTATAGAGAAGCTACAACTCAGACAACCCCTTTAAGGCCTTCAGACTAAGTGATAGGTAGGAGCCACAGTGCAAGTGTAAGGAGCTAAATGTTCACTCTGAATATTTTTATGAAAAAAAGTAATGTGGCCTCTCTGTGGAAGTCCTGGCAGGAATAGTACAGCAGTAATGGTCAGTGGTAAAAAAAACAGCTAGGCAAAGGACACATTGGTTGGACACCATCAAGAAGGACATGGGAATGGACATCTGGCAATTGAAAGCAGCCATAGAGAATTGAGAAGCATGGAAATGACTGGCCTACAGAGTATCCAAAAATCAGAAATGACCGAACAAATAGATTTGGAATATTACTGCTGTATTTTATCTTTCTGTCAGGACCTTCAGAGAGGTCACATGACTTTGTTCACTCAGATTTTTTTCTCCCATGGACTGACTGGAACTGAGCTGCACACTGATTGGCTGAAGGGCTGGATATGAAAGACAGGCCCTGTTCCTGGGCTTTAGTGTGACTCAGCTGTTTCAGAGTGTGCAGGAAAGAGAGACTTAGTCAGTGGGAGCTGCAGCAGAGCTGGCCTGCGGCTGGACTTATGTACCCAAGAGAGAGGAAGAATCAAGTGATTGAAGCATTGTTCACCAACATATACAGTCCAGGCTCTCAATACAAATTCAGCTGTGTCAGAGGAGACTTCAGTTGCCCAATTGTGGTTACCAACAGCAGGCTCCGAAATTTCAATGGGATAAGGGATGAGAGCTGTGATGCAAAAATGGGCAGTAACTATCTGAACAGCCATGGTTTGGAAGTGTGCACAATCATGAATGCCACTGCCCCACATTGTCACCCACAGATTGGATTGTGTTGGACTCATCAGAGTGCAGTTTCCCCAAAGAATCTTGTCAGACAGATTTTGTTAAATGAAGATTCTGAAAGTTACTTAGGAAGGTGCTCTCAACTCCAAATAGTATCTGTGAAGCTACTTATCCCTGGTCAGGTTAAAGGTAAATTGGCTGTGATATTCCAAAAGTGTGTGCATTAGGTGTATCTCATTCATAGGGTATGGACTAAATTATAGTGTTGATTGTCCGTTACTAACCTGTTTCATTGTATCCAAATAATACTATTGTATGTTATTGCCATAGCTTTTTTATCAGACACTTTATCAGACACCCTTAGGGCTAATGCCCACGAAAGGATTTGTACCGTGGTTCCTGCGGTGTAAATCTATAGCGGAATTCTGCAGCTATTAGGTTTGATTGAACCTAATAGCTTTTCTGCCAGCCAATGCTGACATGCTGAATTTTACTCCCGCAGTGGGAAATAAATGTTCTATTTTCCACGGATTTACGCTATGAGAGGTCTCCATTAATATAGTATTATTGGAGACTATGGAAAAACGTGCGTTTTTCCGCGATCACCAGCGGGCGCATTTTGTTTACCACCGTGATATTCCCACGGCGTAAATCTGCGGGCGTATCCTGCTGGGGTTCCGGGTTTAAATCTTACCAAGGACCAGGTCCCTATGGAGTTTGTATGACCCCCTGTGTTTGCATGGTGGTCCGCACTCTATAAATATACTGATAAATCAGTGTATGTTCATGTGTGTGTTTTAGATTGTGAGACCCATTAGAGATAAAGACTAATAAATAAAATATATGGTGAGGCCATTTTATAGTTGCCCGCTGTAACTTTATCTATCCCAATGACATGCTGCCTTTAATGTAGAAGAAGAAAAGATTACCAGTGTGTCACAGTATCATCCACAGCTTTAAGTCTTAGGCTTTGTTTAAAATTCTTGTCAATATTCTGCCAATGTGAAAAGTGATGTGCTCAGAGGAGAAGGAATATAATTATTAATAATTATGAAATGAAGGAATTTGACTTTACAATCAATAAGAAGCCTGATTTTGATATGAATGTACAGGTGACATTTCTATATCCTGTGTAATAGTGTAAATCCTCTACTCTAAAATCAATAGATCTCTCTGGTACTTTAATATTCTCATGCGGTATATGCATATTGATTATAAGCCCTCTGCTACATAAGATTTAACGTATCTAGTTGTCGTCTGATATCTTTTTACAATATAGATCAAAACAGCTGCTATTTCAGTAGCAGTTTATGTAATCATTTAACATTCCCTATGTCCCTGTGTCCAGTTATCTGCTTGTATATACCATATATAGTAAAAGATGAAAAAGCAAACTTAGGCATTTTCATCAAGCCATTTGTCAAGATAGTGGTTGTAGACCCACTGTACCACACACTGTTTTTGTTTGGGGTTAATCCTGGGGACAGCGCCTAGAGTCCCGAAATATTCTCACTTAATACCTCACTTATCAGGATCTAGTCTTCATTGTAGGGATCTCCAGACCATTAATACAGAAGTAGTCTCACTAATGTGACAGCTGAAGCAAACTGGTTAAGATGACCATAACACAGTACTGGAGAAGCAGGCAGAGATGTGGTTGTAGAACAGAACTGAGGTCAACGCAGTCAGAGTTCTTATGTAATGATGAATCAAACCAAAAATCAGGGCAGACAGCAGGCAGTGTAAGTATGGCCAATAAACAAGCCAAGGTCAGGAGTGGAGATGATGGGAAAGCTGAGCAGAACAGACACTGGTTAAACTAGAAAGCAGGACAATGCTACACCTTTGCACATTAAATGGACTAACTGGACTAATTGATCAGGGACCCTCTGGAAAAATAAGACCAAGACTTGTCCAGATTGGCCGGGAATGGGAAAGCTTGGTTCCAGGGCATTCTTTAAGGGCTAGTGTGTGCGTAGCCTTTGGGAAGTAAGGATGCAGAAGAGTGCAACGTCTGCCTCTTTTTCCAGGAAATAGACAAGGACTCTGACTGCCGGACGAGGAATGTAGGAGGAGCCGGCATCTGCAGTTACTTGCGGTAAAAGTACACCAGCTTACGCCCCGTTTTCTTTGGTCTGAACCGTTGATGGAATTTCTTCAAGAGGGCCAAAGCATTGATGTCTTCAGCAGGCTCTCAAAGTCTCTTCTCAGGACCATAGTCTCTCCTATCCATTAAGTAATATATATCTTCCCCTTACTCTTTTGACATTCAGGTTCCCTTTCACTTCAAATTCTTCTTCAGAATAGGTGTGTACAGAAGTGGGGACAAAAGACCTGGAGAAACAATTTAGAACTAAAGGCTTCACAAGAGAGGTGTAAAAAAAATGTAGTAATCCACCAGGAAAGAGGAAAACATAACTTTAAGCCACCGGATTCAACTACTTGATAACCTGAAATGATCCCCAATGTCTGGGTGAAAGATGACTTCCTCTTTGTAAGAGAATCAGATCAGGTCTCCAGCACAGTAGCTTTGCTTTGAGGAGGTCTCTGTTTCTTGACAGCTATCTGTTTCATACGGATGGCTACCTATGACAAGTACTTTCTGACCTTGTGTCAATTCTAAAGGAATTCTTGATGACAGATGTTACCTGTTGGCACATCAGAGGCTAGAGTCCTCAGAAATAGAACTCTTGGATGTTATCCATAAACTGTAAAGAAAGCTGAAACTCCAGCAGATTCATTTTATGTGATTAGAAGAAACCATAGGTTACATTAGTTTTTTCCCTTTGGGACTTTTGATAAAGCAGAGCTCCAGTGGCAATGAAGGAGCTTCTTGGGATCCAACCAGAGGTTGGTAGTATCAATGATGATGTATCCAAAGAAGGGCACACTGGACTGTACAAGGACACTTCTCCAACTTAATGAACAGGCGATTGAGTTAGAGACGTTATAGAACTGTTTTTACTTGTCTGCGATGTGCAGTCAGATCAGAAGAAAATATCAGAACAGAGTCTACTGAAAAAACAAAGGTATACAACAAACCCCAAAAGATGTCATTGACGAATTCCGTAGATAATGGTGGAGCATTACAGAGTCTAAAAGACATACCAAAATGCTCATACTAATCATTACAAGTTTTGAAGGCAGTTTTTCATTCATCGCCTTCACATATTTGAATCAGGTTCCATGCTCTCTGTAAATCAAGATTAGAGAAAACCTTAGTTTTTCAGACCATGTCAAACAGTTCTGTAATCAGAGGCAGAGGGTATTTTTTTCTTCAATGTCACAGTATTAAGACCATAGTATGGATAGGCGAAGTGACCCATCCTTCTTTGCAAGGAAGAATCCCACTCCTCTGGTTGAAGTTTCGTTCTAAATTCTCCTTGATGTAAGTTGATATGGTCTCTGTCCCTGGAAGGGACAAGGGATAAACTAGGCCACTAAGTGGAGCTTTTCTAGGAAGAAGATCAATGGGGCAATCATACGGCTTGTGAAGGTAAATGTGTCTCTGCTTCTGACTTGCTAAAAACATCCATGAAAGTAACACTGACTGACTGACTGGATAAATCCTAAGGCAATGGAATCTTCTGGACTGGGAAAACAGAAGTCAAGCAGTGTAAATGCCAGTGCTTACCAAGGAGAAATTTCTCCTGTGCTTGTATCAATCGTCAGAGAATGAAAGCAAAGCCAGGGAGACCAAAAAGACTTGCGTTAATAAACCTCGGTCAGCGAGGCGGTAGTGTTCTGGCCCACATCCAGAAGAGGTTTACCATTGACAGAAGTGATACATAGTATTTGCTTCAACAGAACCATAGGAATATTATATTGAGTCACAAGTGCTTGATGTATGAAATTCCTTGCAGATGCAGAATCAAGGCAAGCTGAATCTGAGAATTGGACATTACGACAGAATGTGATGAAAAGAAGAAGAAACTTCAGAGAGGGATTCTTATTGCCTAGAGGAGCCTCTGGTCCTAGGCACTGGTGCTTCTCTGTTTAGCAGGACATATTTTGAACATAGTGCCATTAAACATCACAATACAGGAACAGATTTCCTGCACATATCCTCTAATGCTCTTCATGGGCCAGTCTTGGCTTCTCTACCTCCAATGGCTTTTGAACGAGAACAGAAGCAAAAGGCTAAAGGGGTCTCTGGAACATAGAGCAAGCCAAGGTGATCTTTCCTGGGTAGATTCTCTTAGGTGTTCCTGAAAATGATTATCGAAGGTGTGGAGAGAGAAACTAAATTATCCAGATAGAAAGGAAGGTCGCAACCAGTTAATAATTCATCTTTGATTCTCCACAAAAGACCCTCGTAAAAGCTTGCCACGAGAGCCTCATTATTCTGCTGCATCTCTGAGGCCAATGTCCAGAATCGTATGGCATATTGGCCTACTGAAATAGAACCCTGGTATAAATGTATCAGAGGATGCTGCAGAAGGAGCTTGTTCTAGTTCCTTGAAGACCTTGCGGAAAGTAATCTCCCATATGTTACCCACACAAGTCAATTATCTGCTTGCTTTCATTTCCTGACATTCAACTGCAATGTAGAGGTTGAAATCTGATTGGTTGCCATGCATAACTTCAGTACTTTATATGCATTCATATTTTAACTGATCCTCAATAGATACGGTAGCTATATAACAGAAATAAAGTATTATAATAGTATAAGCAGGGGCGTAACTATAGGGGATGCAGGGAATGCGGTTGCTCCTGCGCCCAGTACCCTTAGGGGGCCAATGAGACCTATCTTCTCCATATAGTAAGCCTGGTAGTATGAATAAAGGATTATAGTTGGAGTCCCTGTTACAGATTTTCCATTGGGGCCCAGAAGCTTCAAGTTACGCCTTTGGTATTGAGCATATAGAATATATGCTACACTCACCACACTTTTACAGAATATTGAGGCTCATCTTTAGATTATGTACATGCTACAGTTTGATCAACCTGAATGGCAACTTTGCATCTACAATAAATCTTTCCTTTATGGTCCATGTTGTAAATTCCAGCAGTTAGAGGAGTCTAGGGATCTTGTTCATTAGCAATAATGTCAAAGGCATTAAGCTGCCCGCAGACATTTGACATTATGGGTAATGAGAAGTGCTAAACCAAGAGAAAGTGACTGTGATACTCCACTGAATGAATATAACATAGTTCATAGATTTCCAATGATGGAAGAGTCTGAAGCGCGCTGAAGGGGTTTTGTGGCGCTATAGTTTTGGAACTGGTAGATGCCAAAGTTCACTGAATTTGTGATTGCAGGAGATTTCTTACAGGTGTAAATTCCCTTTAATTTCCATTAACGTATACCTAAGGGTGCATTCACACGAACGTATATCGGCTCGGTTTTCACGCTGAGCCGATATACGTTGTTCTCATGTGCAGGGGGGGGAGGCTGGAAGAGCCCAGGAGCAGGAACTGAGCTCCCGCCCCCTCTCTGCCTCCTCTCCGCCCCTCTGCACTATTTGCAATGAGAGGAGGCGGAACGGGGTGGGGCTGAGTTCCGAGAATTAGCCCCACCCCTGTTCCGCCTCTCCCCATTGCAAATAGTGCAGAGGGGTGGAGAGGAGGCAGAGAGGGGGCGGGAGCTGAGTTTCTGCTCCTGGGCTCTTCCAGCCTCCCCCCCCCCTGCACATGAGGACAACGTATATCGGCTCGGCGTGAAAACCGAGCCGATATACGTTCGTGTGAACGCACCCTAAAACTGTATTCTGTCCATATGCACATAATTAAAGGGTATTCAAAAATTACCATAAAGGTGAAGAAATGTATGGGCTGTCTTTCTATTGACAGCAACAGCACCCGAGACACTAGTGAGGGGTGTAGCAGCACAAGTTGAACACTATTATGACCAGCCTCAATGCATGAGGCCTTCATTTTTTAACAGTGATAGATAATAGGGTAATTAGAAAGGTCACTAATGAGGACTAGTATGGGTAGCAAAGATGGCCTAATTTGCTCCTATATATAAAGACTACATTCTGTATACCCAATCACTGGAGGACTTTCGAGATTAATTGTGCACAGGCCATTTCTCTTCATTCTATTTCCTATCAGATCTTTTAAAGAGAGCACATGACCAGTGGGTATATACATTTATGAGGCAAGGTCTGGGTAGAGTATAGTTCCGTCTCATAATACCGTAGTAACTTGTATGGTTTTGGTGGACAATGTCCTTAGAGTGTACAAAAATTAATTTTACTGTTTATGGTCAACATATAAAGAAGAAAAGAAAATATGACCCAGATACATGTAAGTAAGTTGTAGAATTTAATTACAATAATCTACTGCTTGCTATAGATCTAAAGGCAAATAGTCTATTGCACCTGATCTATGGCTTAATAGTCATTTCTCCAGTAATTGTTGACTTGTGGGATTAATATTATACACAGTAATTGTTCAGATTTGCTTAGCACAATGAATCAGAAATTTACTGGCATCCATCGTCTATTAATTATCCTGGAATGCGTTAATAACTTGTTTAGCAATTAAATATTTATGAAATACTTTCAGCAGTGAAATGCTTTCCTTGCTTTTATTAGCGAGAGATTAGCAACACATTTCAGACTTGAGAAATGAAGACAATTAATGACAATGCAGAAGTGTGGTGGGTTCAACAATCTATATTAGAATTGATAAATAAATTGCTAGGAAATCCACATAAATGACACCTAAAATCACTAAGATATTTTCACATAATTTATCCCAGACTTCTGTTATTAAGGCAGTGATTCCTAACTGGGGTACTGCGGCTCACAGGCTAGGAATCATCTGGCATTAAAAGGGTTTTCCAGGCAGCGTCACCAGAATTCACCGGGTCGGAGTGGAAGCGTTGCCCCTACCCCGTCATAGTGGCCAGTGCGAGTAATTGCAGGCGCAGCTGTCTTTGAAAATAATGGCAGCTACACCTGAAATTACAAGCACAGCTCCCATTGATTTTACTAAGAGCTGCGCCTGCAGTTTTGAGTGCTGGCCACTACACAGGCAGGTCAGAGAAGCACTTCTACTCCGACCCTGGTATACCCCGAAGGGCGATGCCTGGAAAACCCTCTTAATATTTCCCCCCCCCCCCCCCCCTCACTGCCAACATCAATGGCAGACCAGTAAGTTCCACTCTCTGTTGGCTGCTGTCCTCCAATGACAGTGGAGGGTGCCCTGGCGAAGCGCCACCTGCAGTCATCAGTCACTGAAGAACAGGTAGCACAGTCCACTTCTAGCTCCAGTAAGTGGCCAAAGGGATGCTTTGTTGGAAAGTAATTATCTTTTGTTAAACTAAATCAATTACCTCTCGGGTAAGTGGGTGGAGGGCAGTGAGGCCGCACAATGTTGTTTGGGTAGGGGGGCCTACTGAGTGGGGGTGCTGTTACTAATGGGCCCACTGAGAGTGAGAGCTATTACTATAGGGGCCACTAGAATATCGGAGGTTATATCATATGTAGTGATAAGCTATGCACTTAGCCACATCCCCTGACCACACCACCTTTTTGGTAGGTGTGCCCCACAGTTAAAAAAATTTCCCAGGGGTTCCGCAGGTTGGGAAACACTGTATTAAGGTTCTGTGAATATTTGTGTGGAGGGCTGACGTTAGTAGTTTTGTCTGCCTTTTTGGTATTTTCTTCATCAAAAATGGCACAGTCTGCAGCGCTTTTCTTACTGTCAAAAATACTGAAACCTCAATCACCCTATTAAAATCAATGGGGTCTGCTGGGTTGGTCATTACTCATTTGACAATGCAACTGGAATATCTATAATGACTCCATTATAAATAGAAGTTGATCGTAGCGTGAACAGAGCCTAAAGCTAAAATCTCCCACATATGCACCAAATATATATTTTAGAAGGAGAAATTCACCTTAAAGGTGTTATGCCAAGAACACAACCCCTGTCCTTATGCGCTTTTAGGGGATATTAGTGTAATTGAGCAAAGTGCCCTCCTATATGAGATAGAACCACAGTCGTTCTGTAATAGCAGCTCCAGTTCTGGAAGAATTTGAGCCATCCTTGTGTTGCAGGGCAGCAATTCATTTCAATGGGCTTCATGTAATACTATATTTCCCCAGAAGCACTCACTGCAGGTGAAACGTCTGGCTAGCCACGATCTTTTGGCCTGTTTCTCTCTGGTGTCAGGAGCGATAAGCTGTTCACTCTAGGTGCCACACATTCTGAAAGGAGTTGTCTCTGAAGGAATATGCCCTTTAAATAAACTTCAGACTCCTTACATTGACATATCAGGGATTCCATTAATTTAAACCCCCAGATGTCATCTGCTCACATGCTATTATGATATTTTAGAATATCCCTCCATTAATATTGAAATGCAGGTAGAAATAAAAAAAAATAATTTGCTTTTTCTTGCTGTAAAGGTGCACTAACATATTTTAAAATCTACATATAAAGATGAGTAATTTCGTAAATATATTATTTATCATATTTATATTATTATCCTGGTCCAAAGTTACAGGCTGTATTACTGCCTGTGAACTGCATTCACTTTACTGCTCTAACACCAGCAGAATTATGAATACAGCTCTGGACTAAAAACAAGCTGTAACTCGTGATCAGTGCAAATAGTGCAATATATTTAAAGAGTTACTCACTTTTTATATAGAATAATTCTGTTTTATACATGATAATTAGAGATGAGCGAACGTACTCGTCCGAGCTTGATATTCGTGCGAATATTAGGGTGTTCGGGATGCTCGTTACTCGTAACGAGCACCACGCGGTGTTCCGGTTACTTTCAGTTTCCTCTCTGAGACGTTAGCGCGCTTTTCTGGCCAATTGAAAGACAGGGAAGGCATTACAACTTCCCCCTGTGACGTTCAAGTCCTATACCACCCCCCTGCTGTGAGTGGCTGGGGCGATCAGATGTCACCCGAGTATAAAAATCGGCCCCTCCCGCGGCTCGGCTCAGATGCCTTGTGAGTTAGCTGAGGGAAAGTGCTACTGCTGGTGCTGCTGTAGGGAGAGCGTTAGGAGTCAGTGTAGGCTTCAAGAACCCCAACGGCCCTTCTCAGGGCCACATCTACTAGTGTGCAGTACTGTGTTAGCACAGTATTTTTTTTTTTTTGTCCAAAATTGGATCTGCAGAGCATTGCGCCCAGCAATAGGGACAGAAGTGGGGGTTAGGCAGGGAGAGTGTTAGGAGTTAGTGTAGGCTTCAAGAACCCCAACGGTCCTTTCTAGGCCACTTCTATCCGTGTGCAGTACTGTCCAGGCTGCTGTTAGCAGTGTTGCATTTTTTTTTTTTCTCAAAACCGGCTGTGCAGAGCATTGCACCCGGCATTAATACTACAGGGATAGAATTGTGTAGGCAGGGCCAGAAGACATTTATTATTCATTGAATACACGCAGTGGGGTCTTCCCTTTGCTAAAAAGGAAAAGAAATTATATTTGGCCTGCCTGTGTCAGTCCTAAGGTCTGCGTGTACGTGTGCTGCGTGTACTACGTACAAAAATCAGACGCAACCAGCTACGCTTTACTGCAGCCTAGCGCCATTGTCTTTCCTGACTGGCAAATACCTGCTCTGCTAGAGTTAATAACTCTGCTACACTATAGTTGTGTGACACTTTTTGAGGGCCACACCACAGATATTAAACTTCTTGTTCATTGAATATACGCAGTGGGGTCTTCCCTAAGCTAAAAAGGAAAAAATTATATTTTGCCTGCCTGTGTCAGTCCTAAGGTCTCCGTGTACGTGTGTGCTGCGTGTACAACGTACAAAAATCAGACGCAACCAGCTACGCTTTACTGCAGCCTAGCGCCATTGTCTTTCCTGACTGGCAAATACCTGCTCTGCTAGAGTTAATAACTCTGCTACACTATACTTGTGTGACACTTTTTGAGGGCCACACCACAGATATTAAACTTCTTGTTCATTGAATATACGCAGTGGGGTCTTCCCTTTGCAAAAAAGCGAAAACATTATATTTGGCCTGCAGGCTTGCGCCAATTTATTTCCTGCCTGGGAAATCAAATCACTGGTAATACAGCATGCTGAGGGGTAGGGGTAAGCCTAGAGGACGTGGACGTGGCCGAGGACGCGGAGGGCCAAGTGAGGGTGTGGGCACAGGCCGAGCTCCTGATCCAGGTGTGTCGCAGCCGACTGCTGCGCGATTAGGAGAGAGGCACGTTTCTGGCGTCCCCACATTCATCGCCCAATTAATGGGTCCACGCGGGAGACCTTTATTAGAAAATGAGCAGTGTGAGCAGGTCCTGTCCTGGATGGCAGAAAGTGCTTCGAGCAAGCTATCATCCACCCACAGTTCTGCGCCGTCCAGTGCTGCAAATCCGAATCCTCTGTCTGCTGCTCCTCCTTCCTCCCAGCCTCCTCACTCCACTACAATGACACCTGCTCAGGAGCGGGAACACTCCCAGGAACTGTTCTCGGGCCCCTGCTTAGATTGGGCAGCAGCGGTTCCTCTCCCACCAGAGGAGTTTATCGTCACTGATGCCCAACCATTCGAAAGTTCCCGGGGTCCGGGGGAAGAGGCTGGGGACTTACGCCAACTGTCTCAAGAAGTTTCTGTGGGTGAGGAGGACGATGACGATGAGACACAGTTGTCTTGCAGTGAGGTTGTAGTAAGGGCAGTAAGTCCAAGGGAGCAGCGCACAGAGGATTCGGAGGAAGAGCAGCAGGACGATGAGGTGACTGACCCCACCTGGTGTGCAACGCCTACTCAGGACAGGTCTTCAGAGGGGGAGGCAAGGGCATCAGCAGGGCAGGTTGCAAGAGGCAGTGCGGTGGCCAGGGGTAGAGGCAGGGCCAGACCGAATAATCCACCAAGTGTTTCCCAAAGCACACCCTCGCGCCATACCACTCTGCAGAGGCCGAGGTGCTCTAAGGTCTGGCAGTTTTTCACAGAGACGCCTGACGACCGACGAACAGTGGTGTGCAACCTTTGTCGCGCCAAGATCAGCCGGGGAGCCACCACCAACAGCCTCACCACCACCAGCATGCGCAGACATATGATGGCCAAGCACCCCACAAGGTGGGACGAAGGCCGTTCACCGCCTCCGGTTTGCACCGCTGCCTCTCCCCCTGTGCCCCAACCTGCCACTGAGATCCAACCTCCCTCTCAGGACACAGGCACAACCGTCTCATGGCCTGCACCCACACCCTCACCTCCGCTGTCCTCGGCCCCATCCACCAATGTCTCGCACCGCACAGTCCAGCCGTCGCTAGCGCAAGTGTTGGAGCGCAAGCGCAAGTACGCCGCCACGCACCCGCACGCTCAATCGTTAACCGTCCACATAGCCAAATTTATCAGCCTTGAGATGCTGCCGTATAGGGTTGTGGAAACGGAGTCCTTCATAGCTATGATGGCGGCGGCGGCCCCGCGCTACTCAGTTCCCAGTCGCCACTACTTTTCCCGATGTGCCGTCCCAGCCCTGCACGACCACGTCTCCCGCAACATTGTACGCGCCCTCACCAATGCGGTTAGTGGCAAGGTCCACTTAACTACGGACACGTGGACAAGCACAGGCGGGCAGGGCCACTATATCTCCCTGACGGCACATTGGGTGAATTTAGTGGAGGCTGGGACAGAGTCAGAGCCTGGGACCGCTCACGTCCTACCCACCCCCAGAATTGCGGGCCCCAGCTCGGTGGTGGTATCTGCGGCGGTGTATGCTTCTTCCACTAAAGCACCCTCCTCCTCCTCAACCTCTGTCTCGCAATCTAGATGTGTCAGCAGCAGCAGGACGTCGCCAGCAGTCGGTGTCGCGCGGCGTGGCAGCACAGCGGTGGGCAAGCGTCAGCAGGCCGTGCTGAAACTACTCAGCTTAGGAGATAGGAGGCACACGGCCCACGAACTGCTGCAGGGTCTGACAGAGCAGACCGACCGTTGGCTTGCGCCGCTGAGCCTCCAACTGGGCATGGTCGTGTGTGACAACGGCCGTAACCTGGTGGCGGCTCTGCAGCTCGGCAGCCTCACGCACGTGCCATGCCTGGCCCACGTCTTTAATTTGGTGGTTCAGCGCTTTCTGAAAAGCTACCCACGCTTGTCAGACCTGCTCGTAAAGGTGCGCCGGCTCTGCGCACATTTCCGCAAGTCCCACACGGACGCTGCCACCCTGCGCACCCTGCAACATCGCTTTAATCTGCCAGTGCACCGACTGCTGTGCGACGTGCCCACACGGTGGAACTCTACGCTCCACATGTTGGCTAGGCTCTATGAGCAGCGTAGAGCTATAGTGGAATACCAACTCCAACATGGGCGGCGCAGTGGGAGTCAGCCTCCTCAATTCTTTTCAGAAGAGTGGGCCTGGTTGGCAGACATCTGCCAGGTCCTTCGAAACTTTGATCAGTCTACCCAGGTGGTGAGCGGCGATGCTGCAATCATTAGCGTCACCATTCCTCTGCTATGCATCTTGAGAAGTTCCCTGCAAACCATAAAGGCAGCCGCTTTGCGCTCGGAAACAGAGCCGGGGGAAGACAGTATGTCGCTGGATAGTCAGAGCACCCTCCTGTCTATATCTCAGCGCGTTCAGGAGGAGGAGGAGGAGGATGAGGAGGATGAGGAGGAGGGGGAAGAGACAGCTTGGCCCACTGCTGACGGTACCCATGCTGGTTGCCTGTCATCATTTCAGCGTGTATGGCCTGAGGAGGAGGAGGAGGATCCTGAAAGTGATCTTCCTAGTGCGGACAGCCATGTGTTGCGTACAGGTACCCTGGCACACATGGCTGACTTCATGTTAGGATGCCTTTCTCGTGACCCTCGCATTCAACGCATTCTGGCCACTACGGATTACTGGGTGTACACACTGCTCGACCCACGCTATAGGGAGAACCTTCCCAGTCTCATTCCCGAAGAGGAAAGGGGTTCGAGAGTGTTGCTATACCACAGGACCCTGGCGGACAAGCTGATGGTAAAATTCCCATCCGACAGCGCTAGTGGCAGAAGGCGCAGTTCCAAGGGCCATGTAGCAGGGGAGGTGCGTAGATCGAGCAGCATGTACAGCCCAGACAGTGCAACAGTCTTTAAGGGCCTGGCCAGCTTTATGGCTCCCCAGCAAGACTGTGTCACCGCTCCCCAGTCAAGGCTGAGTCGGCGGGAGCACTGTAAAAGGATGGTGAGGGAGTACGTAGCCGATCGCACGACCGTCCTCCGTGACGCCTCTGCCCCCTACAACTACTGGGTGTCGAAGCTGGACACGTGGCCTGAACTAGCGCTGTATGCCCTGGAGGTGCTTGCTTGTCCTGCGGCTAGCGTCTTGTCGGAGAGGGTGTTTAGTGCGGCTGGGGGAATCATCACAGATAAGCGTACCCGCCTGTCAACCGACAGTGCCGACAGGCTTACACTCATCAAGATGAACAAAGCCTGGATTTCCCCAGACTTCTCTTCTCCACCAGCGGACAGCAGCGATACGTAAGCAATACGTAGGCTGCACCCGCGGATGGAAGCTACGTTCTCTCTCACCATCCAAAACGGGGACATTTCTGCTTCATCAATCTGTGTCTAATATTCCTCCTCCTCCTCCTCCTGCTCCTCCTCCTGAAACCTCACGTAATCACGCTGAACGGGCAATTTTTCTTAGGGCCACAAGGCTCACTCATAATTTTTCTAAACAATTTTTAGATGTTTCAATGCTCTGAAAAGCGTTGGAACTTTAACTTGAACCAATTTTTCGTTAAACTGGGCTGCCTCCAGACCTAGTTACCACTTAAGCCACATTACATTAACCAAAGCGATTAATGGGTTTCACCTGCCCTCTTGGTTGGCCATGGCCAATTTTTTTCAGGTACATTAGTACTGTTGATACAGCAATTTTTGTGGGCCCTCGCCTACAGTGTAATCAAATAAATTTTTAGCCCACCTGCATTAAGCACGACATTACTACCTCAGCTGTGTTGGGCAATGCAATGGGATATTTCTATGTACCGCCGGTGGCTTCCTGGCACCCACCCCTGCTGTGGGTCCACAGGGAATTATAAATGCATCTGTTTCCACTTGTAAAGAACCCCAGTCAGACTGGGGCATGCAGTGTGGGCCGAAGCCCACCTGCATTAAGCACGTCATTACTACCTCAGCTGTGTTGGGCAATGCAATGGGATATTTCTATGTACCGCCAGTGGGTTCCAGGGAGCCACCCATGCTGTAGGTGCACACGGAGTTTTTACTACATCTGTCCACTTGTAAAGAACCCCAGTCAGACTGGGGCATGCAGTGTGGGCCGAAGTCCACCTGCATTAAGCACGACATTACTACCTCAGCTGTGTTGGGCAATGCAATGGGATATTTCTATGTACCGCCGGTGGGTTCCAGGGAGCCACCCATGCTGTAGGTGCACACGGAGTTTTTACTACATCTGTCCACTTGTAAAGAACCCCAGTCAGACTGGGGCATGCAGTGTGGGCCGAAGCCCACCTGCATTAAGCACAACATTACTACCTCAGCTGTGTTGGGCAATGCAATGGGATATTTCTATGTACCGCCGGTGGCTTCCTGGCACCCACCCCTGCTGTGGGTCCACAGGGAATTATAAATGCATCTGTTTCCACTTGTAAAGAACCCCAGTCTGACTGGGGCATGCAGTGTGGGCCAAAGCTCACCTGCATTAAGCACGACATTACTACCTCAGCTGTGTTGGGCACTGCAATGGGATATTTTTATGTACCGCCGGCGGGTTCCAGGAAGCCACCCATGCTGTCGGTCGACAGGGACTTCACAATAGGGAGTTGTACCTGCCTGTGTCTATGAATTAAAAGGCCCGGTCTGACTGGGGCATGCAGAGACACCTTGACAGAATGAATAGTGTGTGACACATAGGTTCCCCATTGCTATGCCCACGTGTGCAGCTCCTGATGACGGTGGCACAGGATTCTATTTCTCATTGCTTCTGTACAGCATTGTGGGCTATCGCCCCGCCACTTTTAAAGAGGGTCGCTGCCTAGCCGTGCCAACCTCTGCAGTGTGTGCCTGCGGTTCCTCCTCATGGCAGACGCACTTCTAAATAGACATGAGGGTGGTGAGGCATTAGGGCAGCTGAAGGCTGCGCAGGGACACTTTGGTGTGCGCTGTGGGGGGGGGGAGGGGGGGCCGTTGGGCAGCATGTAACTCAGGAGAAGTGGCAGTGGAGTGTCATGCAGGCAGTGATTGTGCTTTGTTGGAGATAGTGTGGTGCTTAGCTAAGGTATGCCATGCTAATGAGGGCTTTTCAGAAGTAAAAGTTTTTGGGAGGGGGGGGCCCCACTCTTGCCGCTATTGTGGCTTAATAGTGGGACCTGTGAACTTGAGATGCAGCCCAACACGTAGCCCCTCGCCTGCCCTATCCATTGCTGTGTCGTTCCCATCACTTTCTTGAATTGCCCAGATTTTCACACAAGGAAACCTTAGCGAGCATCGGCGAAATACAAAAATGCTCGGGTCGCCCATTGACTTCAATGGGGTTCGTTACTCGAAACGAACCCTCGAGCATCGCGAAAAGTTCGTCCCGAATAACGAGCACCCGAGCATTTTGGTGCTCGCTCATCTCTAATGATAATTTACCAGAAAATAATCCATCAAAATTTATAAATTTCCACCCCCCATGGGCCAATTCCAATTGATCTCTTTGTTATTGAAGACTTGTTTTGTTATAGAGCAAATTAGTTGCAGAAACTTCTGCAACTGAAAATGTGTTTCTTACATCTGAATTTTCTCTTTCCCAGCATGCACATTGTTCCATTGATCTGAAATCCGTGGCAGGAGTTTCTGCAACAAATTTGTCACATGTGAATATACCTAAGCCTTGCATTTTCCACCTTATGATGACCATACACATTAGAACTAGATTGGCTGATCATCTAATGTGTACAGCAGCCTCCCAATTGTTCCTCGATAGTAGATGTCAGCAGAGCCAACAATTGGGCAGTTTCATCTGCCTGATCATCTTGATCATCCTGTTCTCAGGAGATAAGCTGACTGAAGAGTTCATCCTCCTTAAATTCACAGCGAGCCGTGCATGTAAGTGTACAGAAAGCTATCATCAGCTGAGAACTACCTAAAATTTACCTATCTAACATTTACTTATCCAAAAAACAAGTTTTACATAACAATTACTAAGTTAACTTCAATGTCCCAATTACCTTATCCCGCCATCTATATCATTACACAGCCTTATATATAACGATCAAATAATCATATTGTATCTATAAAAGTGAAGTGTACCTGTATCACTCACCCAGGTGGGTCCTTTAGACATAAGGCCCTAGGTCATTGCAATATTTGCACTCTCCATGGATTCTCGCAAGGAGATAAGCTGGCATCTAAAAAGTTTCAAAGGGGAATAATGCCAAATTAAACTAAATCCATTGTTCTTTAGCACAGTTTGACCCAGAACAGGGTTCTACTGGTTCGGTTTGCTCAACACTACGCACGGGTCTAATAGAAGTAGCATTGCTTGCCTTTATGGCAGTGAATCACTGGACTTAAAGGAGTTTTCCAGGCGCAAATATTATTGATGACCTATCCTCAGGATAGATCATCAATAGTTGATCAGCCACGGACCGCCACTTGGGAATTTCAGCCAATCAGCTGAGTAGGCACATGCTGACTGTGTCACAAATACTCAGGGGTCGAAGTGGAAGCTGCTGCTTTAACCCCTGCGTATACTGGCGCTGACAGGGTGCACTTGCTCAGCTGATCGGCCAAGTTCCCAAGCAGCGGACATTGGCTGATCAAGTAAAGTAAAAGGTAAAGTCCCCTGGTGCAAACACCGAGTAATAACCCACTGCTACGGTGACATCACATCATGACTTTTTTTGGCAGACTGTTTTGCGGGGTAGTTTGCCATTGCCTTCCCGGTCATCTTTACCCCCCAGCAAGCTGGGTACTCATTGTACCAACCTCGGAAGGATGGAAGGCTGAGCCATACCCGCAACCTTCCGGTCGTGAGCGAGAGCTTAGGACTGCATACTGCTGCCCCAACACTCTTTGCCACACGAGGCCCCTTGGCTGATCAAGTACTGCTAAACTATTCTAAGGATAGGTTGTCAATAGTATTTGTGCCTAGAAAACCCCTTTAACCCCGGGTTATGAAATTGTTAAAAGTAGTAAAGTACAGTTTGCAAGTAAACTATGAGACTAGTGAGAAGAATCTGTCATAATTACCCACTTTGAGCCTGAGAAATAGTTTAATCTATAAATCTGGTAATCTAATATGAAATATTTAGAGGACACGGTGGCTACATGAATAATTGTATCACTTGAACATTTTATTAAGCTACTACTCTACATGTTCTCCAACAAAGCCCCTCTTGTTCCTCGTAGCTCAGTCTACTCCTTTATGATCTATCCATCATCCTGTCATCTTCCCTTCCCTTGGTTTTTTGCTTGATCTCTGTAAGACAGATTCTGGTAAGGTGTATTATATGACTGCTTGCCTTGTACCCTGGAGTAAATGCTGTTTATTTTTGTCATCAAACTTTTAATGCACATGCATTTAGTATGCAACGGTGCACCAGCTGTCAAGGAGACGCTGACCTGGGACAAATCTCCAATCTGTACTTTGGATTTTGAACCATAAACACAGCATGCTGGGAATGGAATTATCTAATTCTGCACTCCAAACAAGCATCTCTATTCTCTCTGGCAGATGCAGTCGGATGCACTTGACTGCATTTGCTAATAATATGGAGGTACGATGTACTTTATCAAAAGGATGTGACTCATTGTCCTACTTCAAGTGAGATCCAAAAGATTTAGACAGTGCCTGACAAATTTGCATTATTTATTCCCACACTGGGCGCCTTCTTACCACACAGCTATGACAGTGAGTGATCATTATTCAAAGCCACTCACAATATCCAATACCAAGCGTGTGCTTTTTATGCTGATTCCTAAAAATAATGTTTGATAGCATTAATATATCAGACAATATATGGCAGGGGGTGATGAGTCAGGAAATTGGGATTTGCTCTTTAGTGTATACAAGGAAAACATAATAAGTGTATAAGCCAATTGAACTGTTCTAATCATTACTATCATCATCTTAATCAACAGATTATCTCCCATTTGCAGGTTTTAGCAGAGAGACTGCAGCTTTGCGCTGAGCATCTGATGTCTGACAGACTGGTTGATAGAGATATACTATCCTACCAAATATACTGCAACTGGACACCTGAGCAAGAATATTTTAATACTTAGTGGGACCTCCTGTGGCCCTAATGAAACTGGATGCTCTCTGTAGCATACGTTCTACTAACATCTGATATGCTTCAGTTGCTATTTCCCTCGATTCATCCTGCAAATGTCTGTTTAGTTCTCTCGAGAAGATGTTTATATTTCCTGTTTGTTTCCATTATGTGTAGTAGGGTTCAGGTCAGGGTTCAGTCCAATAGTGGAACATCCATACCTTCAAACCAACGTAAAGCCTCGTTGAATTGGTGACAAGGCATGTTGTCTTGTTGAAAGAATTACTGTCCATTTCCAAAGTATGATCAGATCATCTGCAGCACATTGTCTAGAATGTCAAGGTACACCTTTGTGTTTATGCTTATTTCAACCACAACAAGCAGAACGAGAACACTGCATGTTAAACATCTCAAGACCATAACAGAACCTTCATCGTACTTAACTATTGATCCAACACACTGAGGCAAAAGTTGTTCCCCAGGTATCGTCTACATGCAGCTAATTCTATCTGATCTGAAAATGGAGTAGCGTGATACGTCACTTCATGAAGCGTATCTTCCAGTGCTCAATTATCCAATGATGACACTTCTTGTACTACCGTAGATGGGCTATTGCATTGTGCTTCATGATGGACAGCTTCTGTGCAATGGCATTACCTGTATAGCCAATAGCGTGAAGTTCCCATCAAAAACTATGGCTGACACCTCCAATGGTCTACATCACAGGGGTCAAACACAAAGCCTGCCACCTCATTTTCTGTGGCCCTCCAGCTGTGCAGTAAGTTCCCTCACCTCCGTGCTGCTGTCAGTAGGCGATCTTCTATCGGCTTGTACTGTCTAGTATAGACAGTAATAATAGAGGAGTGCCGATAGCAGACTGACAACGGCCGCGGAAGAGGGAAGAAGACTGCAGAGAACATGAAAGCGACGCTGAGGAGGAGCAGCTGCAGGGTGAGAGCCTGGTCAGCGCTGACTTCCCCTCACCGGCCCTTCCTCTGTTCATGCCTGCAGGCCTGGGAGACATCAGGGGCCCAAGAAAGACTGAGAGCAGCCAGGACACCTGCCAGTGGGACCATATTGGATGCAGGTAAGTATAAAAATGCAGAAGTGTCCTTGTGTGCATATGTGTATGTGTGTATGTGTATATATATATACACACACACCTGTGAGTGAGTATGTATGTATGTATGTATGCATGTGTGTATATATATATATATATATATTGTGTGTGTGTGTCTGTGCGTATATGTGTGTGCGTCTGTTTGCATATGTGCGTAATAGTGTGTGTGTGTGTGCGCATATGTGCGTAATAGTGTGCGTCTGTTTGCATATGTGCGTAATAGTGTGAGTCTGTGCGCATATGTGCGTAATAGTGTGCGTCTGTGCGCATATGTGCGTAATACTGTGCGTCTGTGTGCATATGTGCGTAACAGTGTTCGTCTGTGCGCATATGTGCGTAATAGTGTGTGTCTGTGCGCATATGTGCATAATAGTGTGTGTCTGTGCGCATATGTGCGTAATAGTGTGTGTCTGTGTGCATATGTGCGTAATAGTGTGTCTGTGCACATATGCACGTAATAGTGTGCGTCTGTGCGCATTTGCGAGTAATAGTGTGCATCTGTGCGCATATGTGCGTAATAGTGTGAG
This sequence comes from Eleutherodactylus coqui, assembly GCF_035609145.1. Classification (NCBI taxonomy): domain Eukaryota; kingdom Metazoa; phylum Chordata; class Amphibia; order Anura; family Eleutherodactylidae; genus Eleutherodactylus; species Eleutherodactylus coqui. Next base: position 114,567,985 of record NC_089844.1, read on the forward strand.
TCTGTGCGCATATGTGCGTAATAGTGTGCGTCTGTGCGCATATGTGCGTAATACTGTGCGTCTGTGTGCATATGTGCGTAACAGTGTTCGTCTGTGCGCATATGTGCGTAATAGTGTGTGTCTGTGCGCATATGTGCATAATAGTGTGTCTGTGCGCATATGTGCGTAATAGTGTGTGTCTGTGTGCATATGTGCGTAATAGTGTGCGTCTGTGCGCATATGCGCGTAATAGTGTGCGTCTGTGCGCATTTGCGAGTAATAGTGTGCATCTGTGCGCATATGTGCGTAATAGTGTGCGTCTGTGCGCATATGTGCGTAATAGTGTGCATCTGTGCGCATGTGTGTGTAATAGTGTGCGCATGTGTGTGCATGTGTGTGTAATAGTGTGCGTCTGTGTGCATATGTGCATAATAGTGTGCGTCTGTGCACATATGTGCGTAATAGTGTGCGTCTGTGTGCAAATGAGCGTAATAGTGTGCGCCTGTGCGCATGTGTGTATAATAGTGTGCGTCTGTGCACATGTATGTGTAACAGTGTGCGTCTGTGCGCATGTGTTTGTATAACAGTGTGCGTCTCTGCGCATGTGTGTGTAATAATGTGCGTCTGTGCTACATCTGTGTGTGAAATAATGTGCATCTGTGTTATATGTGTGTGTGAAATAGTGTGCGTCTATCTATCTATCTATCTATCTATCTATCTATCTATCTATCTATCTATATATATATATAATAGTGTGCGCCTGTTTTTGTGTGTGTGTGTGTGTGTATATATATATATAGGGGACCATATTACCAATCGGCCCACTGTGAGGTTCAGTTTTACTATACAGTCTTACAATTAGAATCGGCCCTTTGAAGGCAGCCATAAGGCTCATGTGGCCCTCGGTGAAAATGAGTTTGACACCCCTGGTCTACATCTTATGTAGCATGGTTTAGGACACATGACATGCTAATAATACATGATCCATTCTATTTATAGGGGTGTACAAATACTTTAGTAAGATAATGTATATACTGCCTAATAGGTAAACTTGCTATGTGGGGCTGTCAGATAGCATATCCCTAGCAACTCGTCTGTCTTCAATTTGGCAGATTTGTGTTGTACCATAAGAGTTCAAGTAACATTACAAGAAACATTTATAACTGTCTCCCAGTATGTCTGTCTCCCTTCTTCCATTTCCTGCAGGTGCTCTGTCCTTGGGGAGCCTTATCTTGCTTTGTCCCATGACAAGTGGAGGTAATATGACACAGATGCTACCAGGAAAGAAGTGAACATCTGCCCGAGCAAGAAGGTTCCATTGCTCAGGGGTTTGAGCTACTCAGCTGCTATTACCAGCCGGCTCCCAAAACCACCCAGAGCAGGGCAGGAGGTGAAGTAAACAAAAATTTAGCAAGAAAGCTCTCAGCCAAACAGGGGTCAAAAGGGCAACTCAGTGCTTATGATTAAAATCACATGCATTTCATACAGTGTTTCCATATTTTTGTCCAACCCCTGTATTTCTCTTCTATATATGCACATTAATAGGATATTCCAAAAAAATTCTGCCAACTTCAACTTCTTCTAGAATGCTTATAATATCATCAAATGGATTTATAAAAAAAAAAAAAAATAGAAAATCTCTCCACAATGCCTGCTATATAATATAGTGCATGTATCCTCATTCACTTCTCTGTTTTGTAGTGAATGCTACAACATAGCTCCATAAAATCACGATAACATGGCAGCCTAATGATGGAACATTTGATAACTGACAATATGTAGCGCAGGCAGCTGGTGCTATTCATTAAGAGGATCCAAAATTGAATTTTGCAGAAGTGCAATTGTTATAATCTAGTCTTCCCTTTTAAAACTGTTGGCAACCGTACAAACATTTGTACTTGATGGACAAGCTAACAGCTTCATATAACGCTCTGATAAAATACATTGCAGCCTGATTTCTCCTATGCTGTTGTAATGAGTTGGACATTTTGTATCACTCACAGTTTGGTCTCTACTCTGTAGAAACAAACGTGAGCCATTAAAGAGCCTATTTGGTTAAACTCGAATGGTAAAATCATTTGAGATGCAAAGACATTACTGTAAAAAGCCTTTCTAGTGTGCAATGCTCTTTAAATTCATTGTACGCCACACAGTCTGTTTTATTGGATGCGTCGGGAAACTATTTGTCTGGCTTTCCCTCAAGCCAAAATAAGAAACAACACAAATAGTAAACATATAAAGTTGGTGAAATTCTATATTTAATCCGTTGCACCCCCTTTCTTATCAAGGGGTAATTAAGAGGTTCCAAATTGTTTCACGATCTCTAATTACGGTTAGTGAGCGGAATATTTCCTTCCAATCTGTTGCTGACAACTGGCATAGCTGAGGCCGTCTTCACGCAGTGCGAAAATGCTGCAGAATATCTGCTGCCAGGATCACTGCAGAAATTCCGCAGCATTTACAGTACAAGCCATGTGGGGGACATTTCAAAACTCTCCATCAGGCGAAGTAGAAATTTTAGGCAATGAATCACACTGCAAATTCTAAATCCATAGCGTGTCTATTTATGTAGCAGTATTTAACCCTTAGGTGAGGTCCACACAAGGCGGAATTTCCGTGCAGACCCCTAAAGTAGCAACGAAGTGGAAAAGACTTTCAAAATCTCGGCGACAAGTTGCGGAAATAGCCTGCACAAAGCCGTGTGGAAATTGACTTGCGGTGCGGAATTCAACGCCGCAGCATGTTAATTTTATTACCAATATCTATGGGAGGCCCACAAATGTGCAATACACTGCGCAAATCAAAATACTAACGACCATCTGTCCGTTTGTGAGTGAGTGAGTTACATGCTCCATCCCTAATCACATGGCGGTGATGTCATCACAGGTCCTGTAAGCAAACGGCTGCTGTCTGGCTAGGTGTTCATTAGTATTCCATAGCAGCTGAGGCCGCGGGGGTTTGTAGGGAATGTAGTCTGCCTGTAATCTGCAAAGGGATAAAGGACCTGTGATGACGTCACCATCATCTGATCAGGGGCAGAGCATGTAACTCACTCACTTGGGATGAAGGACCTATGATCAGGGGCGGAGCATGATGGTGACATCATCACAGTTCTTTCATCCCAAGTGCTTGTGATGCCTGTTGTATGGGATGATGAATGTAGCAGAGCTGTGTGTGTGTATGCGACATGCATGTAGCAGAGCTGTGTATGTGTGTGACGTGCATGTATCAGAGCTACCAGAAACACTGGTACTATAATTTCCTAATAATTACTAGCCTGTGAAAAAAGAACACATCTGGACCTCATTAAGCTAAATAGCTTTTCAAATCAGGGCGGGGGTATTTCGCACGCATGTGAACAGGTCCCGCAAGCACTAAAAGTACCGTACTATTTACCGATATGCATACAAATGTACCTTGTTCATGGTACAAATGCGTTGAGCTGAAGAATGTTCGATTGCGCATATGGTTCTCAGCCATAGCCATCGAGAAACAATCTAAATAGTTTCCGCATAAAACAAAAGTGTTAGCGCCCATCATCTAACCAATCCAAGGTTACAATTCACGTTCAGTTCTTTAGAAAGCCAATGCCAGTAAGGGCGGCTTCAGATGAGCATACATGCAAATATGCTCTCCTCAGAACAACATACTGTCACAGTGAACGAGGTTGATTTGCGCACGTATCAGATGAGTCCTCTTTTTTCATGAAATTGTGCAGTGTACTTTGCATGTTCTTGGGATTTGCGCACATCCCGTAGTTTTCCATGAGGCCCTTAGTGCGCAAGTACATGGCAAAATAGAGCAGTGCAAAAAAGGAAATGAGAATGTACCCATTGAAAACAATGGGTTCTACTTTCTGTCTTTTGCGCACGCAATTTTTGCATGTGCAACTACGTTCTTTGGAAACTGCCCTTAAGTGCTTGTTCAGACAACCGTATGAGCAAAAACGCTCACTGCAGCACAGCGTGATTGTGCATGAACAAAGTTGGATGAGGTACATTTTGCGCTTGTCTGCAGATATTCCTGTAGTTTTTGCGCATGCAGGGCTAGTTCACACATGCCTGACACACCTTTTCCATGGTTTCAAACGCTGCGCCATACGCTATAAAACGCCTCCAATGATTTTATGGGGCTTGTCAGACTAGCGTTCGAATGCGGTGTTTCTATCTAACGCCACATTTTTTTAGCGCTGTCTGTTCTATTTTCGGGCATTTCAGAGTTTTTAAACTCGATGTGTCGCCCATTGAAATCAATTCTGAGCGTTTTCAACTTTGCCAAAAACGCGTTGGATGTTGTGCCTTCCCAGCTAATTGCAGGGAAGGCACGGCAGCCGTTTTGGAGATTGTTTAGGATAATCTCATATTGGAGATGCTCAAAAATGAAGTTGAGCAAAGGCCGGCACGCTGCAACACCAGAGGATGGACCCTGAACTGCTGAAGCCTTCTTCTAAGAACATCATTCGCCATCTGCGCAACAGCAACCAAGGCAAAAGAACATCCTCGTCATGAGAAGACATGGCTCCAACCTCAGTTACTACCTCCCACTCCCGGAAAGTACTGAAAGCCCCACAGGATAGCGTCACCCCGCACATGTTGATTATTTATGGGTGATTACAGGGTCAGTGATGACGTATTACTAGCGTGTTTTTATGCGCTTGCAAATGCGCAGCTATTATGAATGTGAAAATAATATATATACGCGCACAAAAAAACGAGCGTACTTACAGGAGTCTTAGTGTATTTCTAGCGCAGCCGGGGACCGTTCACATCGGTGAACCTGCGCCATGTTTTAAAAGGCTGTGTAGACTTAATTAGTTTCCAGTGTGTTGATCTCTGTGAAATTGCGCAGTTCATTGCACAATTGTGCAGAAATCAGCTGCCTTTGGTGCGCAAATGTGCACAAAAATAAAGCATGAAAATAAAGTGAAAGTGAGCATGAATCCATTGAAAGCAATAGGCTCTGGTCACGCAGACTTGGGCGCAGCCCTTCCATTACAAGCTATGTGGAATGAGGTTCTGCACCAGTCATGTAACCTTTGTCTGTGCTGTGAGAACTCACACCTTTGTGCATTGTTCTTTCACCTCTCTGGCCCTCGTTAATTATTTACTCGTTTACACGTTTATACAAAGTTGAAAAAATATCTTGTTAAATAACTCTAAATAAGCGTTCTGTTGTTTTTTTTGTAAGAACACACAATTTAGCACATTTGAAGCAGAACAAAGGCGTAAATTGTAGAGTAAATTAGTAGCAAAAAGCATTGTTTGCCATTAAGGGACCTTTCATACAGAAACTTCTTCGGATCCTCGGTGTTTAACCCTTTACACGCCGTGGTGAGTGCGACTGCAGCATGTAAAAGGCTGACAAAGGGAGGGGGCTCTCTCTGTCATCCATCAGATCCATAAGATGTGATCGCGGGGGTTCTGATGTGTTGCTATGGCACCCGGAGGCTGGGTCTGCTAGCTATGGTGGCCTATGAGGCTCAGGCTCTGGCTGACCTCATAGGCTTTCTAATGCACTACTATACTGATGTATAGTAGTGTATTAGAAGAACGATAAAAGATGTGGATAATCAAGTCCCCTAGTGGGACAAAAATAAAAAGTTAAATAAGTATAAAAAAAGTTTAAAAAAAAATAAAAATGACAATAATGAGGGCCCTGTACTTCTCGGAGCTGAAGGAATATTGAGTTCAGCATTCAAGTTGTTGTATTCCATTTGTTCTGTTTGAATTTGACGAGTGTCTCTCTTTGACCCTTAAGGCATTTGGCTAAGCGTGATTAAATCCCATGAATGCGGGAAGAGGGGCCTGTAGGATCCCTTTTTCTGTGGCAAGCAGTGGAGCCCTACTACTGACTACACATAGTAAAGGCCAATGCAGGTCCGGCCTTACTTTCCAATGTTGTTACATATAAAGATGATCACCGTCGAACACCTGTTGATAGGGGTCGCTTTCAGTCATCCCAAGTTCTCAGGACCCACTCCCCTGTTTCACACCTTATGTTCCCACCTCGCTTGTTTTACAAGCTAGGGTCTGTCTTTCTCCCAATTAGGTCGTCAGTTGATTCCACCTCGTTTATTCTCCCTACTGTTGTGTTGGGGCACATAGGCTGGCAGGCGCCAAGTCTGAAGAGACCCTTAACCCATTTCTATGGTCCACATTATTTCTCATAATGTACAAGGATTTAATTCCTCTCAGAACAGAAGACAGGCCATCTTATCATATATGAAACATCGCCCAGATATCATATGCATTCAGGAGACTCATTTTTCCCAATCCTCTTCTCCTAGCTATTTCCACCCACACTACTCTAGATTCTTCACTCCATCTGTGTCTATCAAACATAGGGGAGTGTTAATGCTATTTTGCACAAGTCTCTTCCCCTCAACATAGACCAGGTTGATGCTGATGACAAGGGACATTTTTGTATAATTGTAGGTACATTATATGACCAACAAGTGGCTTTTATAAATGTCTATGCCCCCTCAGAAGACCCTCTCCTGACACTCCTACACCTTAGCCATAAGCTTACCCATTTAACAAGGGCTAAATTAATGTGGACAGGAGATTTTAATATCCCATTCTCCCTGAGATTAGACAGAACAGCTTCTTCCCCACGACTGGTTCTCTGAGGCTCAGAGATGGAGATGGTAGGACGCTATGACTTCCCTTTCAATAGCTGATTGTTCAAGAGAAACACATGGTTCCATGAGAGGGTACACATACTACTCCCTAACAAGCCACCTTTATTCTCAGCTGGATATACTAATCTCAACCACCCTTCTAGCATTCCTAGCCCTGATTAGACATATTCCCTGCTCCTGGTCAGACCACAATATGGTACTTGCTTCTATTATCTGGTCAACAGGAAAGTATTAAAAAAAAACCCGATGGCGACTAAATTACTCAACCTTACTCACTCTAATTACAAACCACATCAAAGACTATTTTTCAATAAACACTAATCCCGATTCTCCTCTTATATGGACCTGGTTGGCTCATAAAGCTTATATAAGAGGTTTCCTGATCAAAATAGCATCTAAAAGAAACTGGAAAAGGGACAAGCCCTATTAGCTCTAGAGAGAAAGCTTTTCCTCTTGGAAGCCTTGAATCAGCAAAACCCATCTCTTGTTTCAACCAAAGCTATCAGGGACACTAAAACGTAAATCAATGCATTACCCGGGAAAAAACGACTTCTAACCCAGACTTGATTTATAACACCTTCTAGACCAGTGGTGGCGAACCTATGGCACGCGTGCCAGAGGCGGCACGCAGAGCCCTCCCTACTGCCATGCGCCCCATCGGCTGCTCACCACTTGTGAATACCAGCAGGGGCCGCAACTCCTCTGCCGGCATTCACAAACGGCACTGCTAGCCGCACTGATCCTGGCACACACTGACTTCAGTGTGCAGCTGGAACTCCCTCCCCCTGCCCCGACGTCTCCTACTACTTGGTTCCGCCGGGAGGGGGGAGGCGTCCGGCAGCACACTGAAGTCAGAGTGTGTGCCGGGAGCATATTAACTCTTCCCCACTTCTGCCACGATCAGCAATTCTCAGCAACTTGATTGGTTGTTTGGGTTAGCTGATTCACCAAACAACCAATCAGGTTGCTGGGAATTACCTATTGAGGCAGAAGTGGGGAAGAAAAAGTTAATATGCATGCCGGGACCATCGCTGACCAGAAGAGGAGATGAGCTTCCAGTAGGAGGAGGAGGAGGAGGTAAGTATGTGGGTCTCGGGAGGGGCACTGTGGGGTGTCACTACTGCACTGGGGGACTGCTGTGGGGTGTCACTACTGTACTGGGGGCCGCTGTGGGGTGTCACTACTGCACTGGGGGGCCACTGTGGGGTGTCACTACTGCACTGAGGGGCCGCTGTGGGGTGTCATTACTGCACTGGGGGGCCGCTGTAGGGTGTCACTACTGCACTGGGGGCCGCTGTGGGGTGTCACTACTGCACTGGGGGCCGCTGTGGGGTGTCACTACTGCACTGGGGGCCACTGTGGGGTGTCACTACTGCACTGGGGGCCGCTGGGGGGTGTCACTACTGCACTGGGAGCCGCTGGGGGGTGTCACTACTGCACTGGGGGCCGCTGGGGGTGTCCCTAATGCACTGGGGGCCGCTGGGGGGTGTCACTACTGCACTGGGGGACGCTGGGGGTGTCCCTAATGCACTGGGGGCCGCTGGGGGGTGTCACTACTGCACTGGGGGCCGCTGGGGGGTGTCCTTAATGCACTGGGAGCCGCTGTGGGGTGGGGGGTCACTATTACCGCTGGGGCCGCTGTGATGTGGGGGTCACTATTATCGCTGGGGGGTGGGGGTCACTATTACTGCTGGGTGGGGGTCGCTATTATAGCTGGGGCTGCTGGGGGGGTGTCACTATTACCGCTGGGGGGTGGGGGTCACTATTACCGCTGGGGCTGCTGTGTGGTGGGGGTCACTATTATCGCTGTGGGGGTTCACTATTAATGCTGGGGCCACTGTGGGGTGGGGGTCACTATTACCACTAGGGCCGCTGTGATGTGGGGGTCACTATTACTGCTGGGGGGTGTCACGATTACCTCTGGGGTATGTTTACAGGTGGCAGAAATGGGCAGGGCTGTTTCAAAATAGACAGGGTGCAGATTTTGACAACTTTTTGGATGCAGAAATGCTGCAGAATTTTCCACAGAAATTTCCGCTGAGGACATTCTGCAGTATTTCCGCATCCAAAAAGCAGTCAAAATGTGCTCCCTGTCTATTTTGAAGCGGCCCTGTCCTTTTTAGAGCGACGGGGGTAAAATTATACGTCAAGATAAGCCCCGCCCCCTGACGTGTTGGCACTCTGCGATAAATAAGTGGGTTTTAGGTTGCAGTTTGGGCACTCGGTCTCTAAAAGGTTCACCATCACTGTTCTAGACTATTATAAAACACTGTAGAAGACCCAGGAAGGGAATACTCCCCCACCCCCAGAAACTACATCTCTGGGGTCACTGAAACTACCTTTTCTTTCAGACTTTCAGAGAGATATTTTGAACACAGATGTTTCAGAAGAAGAAATTAGTGAAACAATTAAAAAACTCAAATTAGGAAAGGCCCCTGGACCAGACGGTTTCACTGCCCTATACTATAAAAAATTCAAGGATATTTTAGTCCATTCCCTGAAAGAAATATTCCAAGGTTTCTTGAAGGGGAAGACGCTTCTAAGGGAATTTCTGGATTCTCAACTTACGAAAATTCCTAAAGAAAACAAAGACCATCTGTCTCCTTAGAACTACAGACCCATATCATTACTTAACTTAGACTATAAAATCTTCACATCTATCCTGGCAATGCGCCTGAATTGCCTCCTCCAAGACCTGGTCCATAGAGATCAGGTGGGATTTATACCCATGAGACAAGCGTCAGACAACATCTGTAAGGTCCTAAATATTACAGATCACGTCTCCACAGCTAATAGTCAGATGACCCTGCTGGCATTAGACATAGAGAAAGCCTTTGATACACTGTCATGGAACTACCTATTCTGGGCCTTGAGACGCTTTTTAATACAGGGGCCATTTCTCTCTGCTGTCTTGTCCCTCTACTCCACACCCTCCACGCTTCTCAAGCTACACACTACAAGGGCGACTCCCATCCGAATTCGTCGGGGGACTAGACAGGAATGCCCCCTTTCCCTGGCTGTTGAGCCACTGGCTGAGACCATTCGCACCAACCCTCAAATATTGCTGCAGGTATGCTTTATATGGAATATCCTTAATCGTGCCCTGTTGGGAGTCTGAGCGCTGTGCCTGGGTGGCTCTTTCTATCTTTGCTCGGAAAGTCTATGGAGTCCGTACACTGCTGGCCAATAACAGTAGAATGGGCAAAGCGCTCACATGAGCTCTTCTGTCTGTTCATTTAGTTCACTAGGACACGCTAGAGGTTTTTTAAAAAGCTGAGTTCTACATTAATGCCATCACAACTGACCACCGTAAATGTACAGCAGTCAGTTCTAGTTGGTGTATGGTATATGCTCAGGAGATTAGTCTGCTCCATACCTGGCGAGTGCTGACTGATTCTGACAGCTAACACCTGTCTGCAAAGGCCAAGATCAGAGCTAGCTTCGAACTGTTCTGATGATGTCGTCAAAGTTAACAACCAACTGAAAGGGGCCCCTTCAGCCCCCCATTGACCCTCCTGTGATATAACTGTAGCATGTCAGTGGATTCATGTGACAGTCTGGAGCCTATTGAAGGCTCCTGAGGTTGCCATGTACTGCAGTCTATTAAAATGGCTTATGGATGAAATTCTGTCCTGGGACTGGAGGGAAGGGAGTATATTGTCTGCAATTGTTCTTCTCTGTTCTTCCTCCAATTGTGCTGGCTCTGGTCCCCATTTCCAGCCATCCAAGATGGCTGCAGAAATTTTCTAACTATTTAATACAGACTGTGCACTGCTCTGATTGGCCAGTGCTGATCCCATGAGCAGCTCTGACCAATCAGAAAGCAGATACAGCGCATTGGTAGTCTAACACTACCAATGCATTGTAGGCATTAGGTAGTCTGATGCTCTTGGATAGCCAAAAACAGGACCTGAAACTAGTGGATTGGAGGGATCAGAGGGATGATAAATAAATAAATAAGATATAGCTCTCAAAAAGCAAGAATGAAAAAACGAAAAGGAAAATTTGAGGAAGTACTGGTCTTTAAAGGGGTAAAGCTGCCCATACCCTTTAAGATGAGATAAGGGGCACTTATTTGACACTCTTGCACCACAAGTATACTTTAAAATATCAGGTGCAATAAAATGAAACTCAAAGGATGTAATTAAAAAATGAAAGAAAAGTGATCTATTGCCTATAGCACACGAGATATAGGAGACAGGCCTGACTTTATGCAGGTATGCAGATAAGAGAGTGCAAGGTAAATTAACAAGCTGTGGGGTTCACATAAATCTATGTACATATTCAATTATGATTACATTGTGTTCAATAATTATCAGATAACGTAATAACACAAAAGAGGAAGTAATAGGTTTCAAGTCACTGGTTACGTCCCAGACATACAGAATTACCAGGAGGACTCTACTATCTAATTAATTTGTAGAAAAGAAATAGCAAATAGAAATGTCTTCCTTCCAAATCTGAAAATTACCGGGTACTGATGAGCCACCTCTTCAAGAGGGGGAGAAAAAAGGAGAAAATTGTAGATTCTGCTCTGACTAACCTCCTTCCTGTACCTTCTTTAGTATAAGTCTGCTGTCATACAGCATACTACTTGCAGACGTTTTCTGTATCAAAATTCTGCAACTAAGTAAAGTAAAATTTTTTAACAAACCCCATTCACTACCATGTAAAGCACTGGATTCCAATGCATTCATTTTCAGACGCAATTTCTTCTTGCTCCATTAAAATAAAGGCCATGTCCAATCCTTTGATGGAAATTGCAGGAAGCTCCCATAGATTGCTATGGGAGCTGGAAAAAAAGCGAGGGGAGGGAGTTTACCTGTTTTGGCGCTCATTGCAGAAGACAGCTGACGGCTATTACATTTACTACGTACATTTACGTCCTGGAGCGTTGGGATATGTATGAAGAGAGGTCACAGGGCGACCTCTCTTCATACAGCGCGGGCGTCAGCTATTTATTACAGCTGACACCCGCGGGCAATAGCCGTGTTCGGCCAATCGCGGCTATTAACCCTTCAAATGCCACTGTCAGTTCTGACAGCGGCATTTAAATCCCCCGAATGATATTCGGGGGTCCCACACGCCCCCCCCCCCCCCCCGTGGTGAGATCGGGGGAGCCGTGCAGGTGTCATGGCAGCCAGGGACCTTCTGAAAGGCTCCAGGGCTGCCTTGAGAGACTGCGTATCAAGCCATCCCCGTGGGGTGGCTTGATAGGCTGCCTGTGAAATTTCAGTATGACGTAATGCTGTAGCATTACGTCATACTGCAGGAGCAATCAAAGCATCGCATATTTTAGTCCCCAGGGGGACTTGAATGTAAAGTTTAAAAAAAGATCAATAAAGTTTTTTTAGTTGTAAAAAAAAAAAAAGTGATAAAAGTTTAAATCATCACCGCCTTTTGCAATATCTATAATTAAAAAATCTAAATAATAAAATAAAAATACATATCTGATATCGCCGTGTCTGTAAAAGTCCGATCTATCAAAGTAGTGCATTATTTATCCCGCATGGTAAACTTTGTCCGAAAAAAAAAAATAAAGAAAGCCAGAAATGCACTTTTTCAGTCACCCTGTCTCTCAGATCAAAATGCAATAAGAAGCGATCAAAAAGTTGTATGTATTCCGAAATGGTACTAACGGAAACTACAGGACATCCCGCAAAATATGAGCCCTTGCTCAACTGCGTCAACGGAAAAATAAAAAAGTTATTGCGCGCACAAGATGACAGAAAATAATTGAAAAAAATGTAATGTCTTTAAAAAAAAAAAAGATTAGTATAGAAAAAAAAAACTATACAAGTTTGATATCGTAGCAATCATACTGACCCATAGAATAAAGTTATCATGTCGTTTTGTTGCAGTTTGTGCGCCCTAGAAACAAGATGCACTGAAAGATGGCGGAATGTCGGGGGTTTTTTTTTCATTTTACTCACTTAGAATTTTTGAAAAGTTTTTCAGTACATTATATGGTACTTTAAATAACACCATTGAAAAATACAACTCGTCCCGCAAAAAACAAGCCCTCATACAGCGACGTCGAGGGATAAATAAAGGAGTTATGATTTTTTTAAAGAGAGGAGGAAAAAATGAAAATGGAAAAAAAAGGGGGACGCGTCATGAAGGGGTTAAAGCTAAATAGCAGCCATTGTGCTGACCGCTACTGCAGTGTCCATTCACGCACTGCATTCATGTGAAATGCAAATTCGAAAGGAATTAGGTCGCGGCAATGCTGTGTTGCCAGGATTTTTTCACACAATGCATTTTATGTGAAAACGCAACACTCGTTTGGAGAAGGCCTGACAGTGGACAAATTCTGTTGCGGATTTGGATTCCATTTGTTGTGGGCCGCTGTATGTAAGGTGTTCACATTAGAGAGCTGCAGTTATGTATCTTAGGGCTTGTGTCCATGACCGTGTTTGCACCGTGTATTACAGTGAATGGAGTCAATAAAAGTCAATGAACTTCCATTATCCATGCACACCGACGTGTGGCGATGCGATCTCATCCTTGCTTTCAGTTTTTGTCCTATTTCTCCAACATAAAGGGCACCAATAGGACACGTACAATGTTGTGTACCTGATCCTGTACAGTAAATGTCCTGTTGGGGCCTTTTATGTTGGAGAAACAGGACAAAAACTGAAAGCGAGGATGAGATCTCATCGCCACACACCTAAAGAAAGACAGAAGCACTTGTGGCCAAGAATTTCTCTAGTCATGGACATGACATAGAACATATGAAAGTTATTATACTATTGTTATGATTGTTGTATATGCAGTGAGCTAAGGTTGACAGAAGGGTAGCCTGAGCATTTGCACTAATTCTAACTGTGTCACAGTGGTGGTTACTCTGCCTGTAATGGTGGCTCGTGCAGCAGGGGGATTGCAATGGAGTTTGTGACAATGACAATTAGTAGTCTCTGTACTGTTTGATGTGACGCCAGTGCCTTTGAATGACTTAGGATAATGAAATAAAGAGGCAAGTCCAAACAGGTTGGAGTAAAACTGAAGGCACACAGTTTACTGATTTTTTTGCAGACTTGGGACAATGTTCACACTTTCTTTGCAACAGGCAATAACTTCCATAACAACTTGATAGACATAAATAACGATATACATGGAGTCTCTTAATCCCTTACTGGAGGAGTGAGATGTCTAGGCCAGGCTAAACGGAGATAAACTAGGAGGTTATTCGTGGATGAATGAAGGAAAAACAGTGCAGGCTGTCCTGTAGACACCTTGACTTCTGTCTATGCAGGGACAAGTGTAACTCACGATTGCGGTGGCTGATTTTCTGACAAGCAGACTTTCCCTGGCAAATCATCCCTCAGGCCAAGGCTGAAGAAAACTGAAGAAGACTCCCCTCCTGCTTATTCCACGGCTAGAGTTCCTCTGTGACTGACCTGCTGGCCTAGACAGGGTACTCTCCAGGACTGGGCTCCCAGACTAGCCTAGCTTAAGCTAGCCTGGACCACACTCGCCTACATCCTCTCCAGACTGGCTCAGACTGACTGGCTGTCTGACTCTCAGCCTTTCTGACTTTTTGACCACCTGACTTTCTGACTTGCAACCCTACCCAAACTCTGACCTTTTATACCCTCTCCACTAACCAATCCCAGGCTAAGGTGAAACCTTCTACCCAATACCAGTCCTAGCTAGGGGTGACTGACAGGTAACAGAGTTGGTTAGGGTGTATTCTGCACAGTCATGAGCGGGTTAGTTAGTGAAGACACCAGACAAGGCCAATACACATAATGAAACACTAACACACATACACACACAGATTCACATAGACATTCCCCAAGAGGCAGCTAACAAATTGCTGTGGGACCCCAACTCTGGGGCACTACATATATAAATAAGTAAATATACAGGGGTGGACAAAAAAATGGAAACACCGTATGAAGTGCATGCCTTAAAATTGGTCTCTACATGTCTTATTGAAATATGATTTATAATCCCATGTAATTTAAGTGGAGGTAATACGGCACAGATGTAAACATCTGCCTGAGCAACAAGGTTCCATTGATCAGGAATTTGAGCCACTCAGCTGCCGTTACCAGCTGGTTCCCAAAACCCCTCAGAGCAGTGCAAGAGGTGAAGTTAACACAAATTTAGTGGGAAAGCTCTCAGCCAAGCAGAAGTCAAAAGGGTAGCTCAGTGCTAATGATTAAAATCCCATGCATGTCATACAGTGTTTCCATATTTTTGTCCACCCCCTGTACATTATCATAATTATTTATTTAATTATATGGTTACTATCTTTATTGGCTACTTTAGCAGCAAATCTAGCATCGCTCAACTCAATTGAAATTACCTACAACTACCCCGTCCACATTGTGCATGTCCCCTACATTTAGCACATAAGTATTACTGCTACATCGCTGGGTTTCCTATGTTAAGCCAAACAATAAGTGATATAGCGGTATTTGGCAAAACTGATGTGGCACTGGGTAAAGTGGCAGAATTGATAAATTTGGATAAATTCATACAATTCCGGTAGGAGTAATAGAGGAACAGCCCAATGCAGAGTTCTTAGAAAAGATGATCCAGATCCTTTATAAGGGCAGGACCTTTGGTATTCTATGTAAAGTGTCTTTAAAAATAGGTGCACTTTAAGCCATAATAGCTAATCGCAAACTCTAGTATTCACACACTCCTGGTGAAGGTATGTACTACTATAATACTTGGCGCTTCAATATGTTTAAAGATAAAAAAAACAATACAAAAGCACAAATTGGTTTTTGCAGTTTTCTTTCACGGCTTTCGTCCTTTTTTTATTATGCTCCCTAGATCTGTGTGCTACAGATGGTTCTTATAACTTCTTTTGTCTCATATCTTCACAGTTGCAAATTGCTTTGCATACAGTTTTCTTCAAAGCTTCTACAAGACATTCAGCTGTTCCCATCACAGCGACCGCACTACACTCAGCCAGCGTTAATAACATGGAATCAGGCTGCAGGGTAATACTGGTTTAATCTAACGTGCATTCATTTTACATCTCACTATAGAGATCAGTAGAGTTTGAGTAAAATATTAATATCAAGTTTATATTTAAAGCGCATTGGCTGAATGCTAAGATTCACTTATTTAACGTAGAAAACAAATAATAATCTGAATTCAGAAAAACTTTGAAAATTTCATTTGCCAGATAATCAACCAATGACTTTCTGAATTATCAAATGCAAACAAATGGGCGATCATTAGAGATGAGCGAGCATACTCGTTAAGGCGATTTACTCGAGAGAGCATCGCCTTTTTTGAGTAACTGCTGGCTCGTCTGCAAAGATTCGGGGGGGCCGCAGGGCACGGGGCAGCGGAGGGGAGCGAGGTGGAGTGTGAGAGAGATCTCTCTCTCTCCCTCCCGATCCCCTCCGCAACTCCCCGCTAACTCACGCCCCCCCCCCCCAATCTTCAGGGACGAGCCAGCAGTTACTCGAAAAAGGCGATGCCCTCTTGAGTAAATCGCCTTAACGAGTATGCTCGCTCATCTCTAGTGATCATGTAATTCATGGTTTGTGTTGCTCATCTTGATTGGGCGAGCAATAAAATCATCCCGATTCTTGTAAAATCAAATTGGGTTAGTTCAAAACGATTTGGTGAAAATGATGGGAAAATCGAATTTTCCATAATGCTTGCTGCAGAGTTCAGCATGCAGGCAATCAAAGCCAGGGTGCCTTGCTAATGTCACCAAATGTGTCCTTCATCTTGCATATGAGCAGCAGTTTCATTGGACTCCTGCATCACATGACCTAGCCATTTATAACATAGGCCATTTTACAGCTGATCACAGATCACAGAGTTTCTCCCATTGCTTTCAATGGGGAAACCTTGCACACCTAGCACAAGGTGCAATCCTGCCGCTGGCCCCATTGAAAACAATGGATGATGCGAGGGCATGCCCAAAGTTAGGACATGCTATGATTTGCTTCCCAACATTGTGATGCAATGCGGGAAAAAAATCACTCATGTGTATGACCTCATTCAAAAGAACGTGGTTCATATTCGCGAAAGATTTGTGCGTCTCTCTTGGCCGTGTAAAAACAGCCTAACTTGAATATCTCCTGTATGTAATTATATATTTAGCTGTATTATACATCTCCCTGTACATAGTGATATCAAACATGATGGTATAACCTGGCCCAGGGTAAACCAGCATGGTTGATATCACTATATACATGATGTATAGCTGATAGCAGCTATACATATATAATTATATACAGTAGATACCCAGGTTATGGTGGTTTCACAACTGCATTGGGGATTCCGCTTTTCTGCTCCGTTTGGGGAGCAGGAATGGGGAATCCCCACGGCCGAACAGCTCAGTCTCTGCGCAGAACCGAACAGCATTGGACAGACCCCCAGCCTGTGTGAAAGCACGTATAAAGTAATTGCTGGAGGTTCCAGCAGTATAATCATCTATGATCTGCTTATTACACTGCTCAACAGCATTTTTGCATCTGGTGCGCAATATATCAATTTCTATAGATTTTTTGGGTGTAGAATCCAAATTTACCTTTAAAAAATGATGTATCACGTAAGGTTTTTATGTAATTTAGATTTTTTTCATTTTTTTAAAAAAGGTTTTTTGTGTTTGTGCTCATTTTCTGGTGAATTATTTATAGAAAAATAAATCAGAGACTAAGCTAAACTCTTTATTTGAATGTAATACACAGTGGATGAAGTTCTAAAAATGGCCACTAGATGGCAAAGCAATGTAGTTGAGCAGGAAGGTTACCGACATGATCCTATCTGTACTGCTGTTTAGTGTTTATTGTAATCTGGATTAAGCACTTCTCTTCATTCTTACCTCAGCATATTGGTATTTTTTGAGTTTCATTCACAAATACATTACCAGAAAAACATTATTGAGTTCTGAGTGTGATTTTTTTGTATTTAAAAGCAAACAGCATTTGGCAATACTGTATTATTGCCTATGCAATAGTGCTATGTATATCAGAAATGTGACGTGATTGATAGAATCTGATTCTTCCACTGAATTCAGCACCCCAAAATTAGTTAAATAAACCCGTTTCCAAACCAGATACAGAATTTTTTTTTTTTAATTGTTGACCAGTGTTATTAGAGGACCCTTCTAACAAAAAGGAATCATCAAAATCGGCCAACCTCTTTATACAAAACATAGTCAAGATTTGAACTAAAGGTGGTTTGATTTTATTCCTCGCAGAAACTTCCCCACTTGTTTCTAAATAAAATGATTTTCAATCATTAAAAACTAACCACTACTGCTGTGGCTACAGTTTCCATCAAAGACACAGAAGCCAACCACTAATCTTCGCTTAAATCCATAAAACTTATCAATGTCTTGTTAATTCAGCCAGTGGTCCGCTCATCTACAGAGAAATCCTTAAATCAGTTGGCATTATGACAAACCAAGGACACTGCAAGGCTCATTTGTTCTATTGACACGGGGGATGACAGTGGAGTAACCTTGCTTCATAATTAACCCCTTAGTGACGAAGCCTGTTTGCGCCTTAGTGACGGAGCAAAATTTTGGAAATCTGACATGCGTCGTTCAACGTAGCATAACTCCATAAAGGCTTTACATATCCAAGTGATTCTGACATTGTTTTTTCGCCACATGTTGTACTTCATTTAAGTTGTAAAAAGAGACCGATATAATTTGTGTATATTTATTAAAAGTACCAATATTGGAAAAATTTTGAAAAAATTTTCATTTTTTCACATTTTCAACCGTAATAGCTCAAATATGTCCAAACATACTGTACAAATTTTTGATAAGATATATATTTCCATCTGTTTACTTTATTCTGAATGCACACTTGAAAAACTTTTGTGTTTTTTTAACCATTTAGAGGACATACAAATTTAACATTACTTTTCAGCATTTTGAGGAACACTTTGCTTTCCTGCACCAAACCAAGTTTGCAAAGGCTCATAAGTGTCAGAATAATAGATACCCCCTCAAATGACCCCATTTTAAAAACTATACCCCTTAATGTATTCACTGAGGGGTGTCATGAGTATTTTGACCCCACCAGTTTTTTTCAGGAATTAATTCAATTTAGAGGAGAAAAAATAAAATTTCATATTTTTGCAAATATTTTTGTTTTTTTGTCAATTCTGTCATTTTAAAAACTGCTTTTTTTGTACAGCACACACATGAATGAAGCCTTGCCCCCAAAAATGGATACCCCCGTTTCTCCCGTGTTCAGAAACATACCCATTGTGGCCCTAATCTTATGTTTGGATGCACAACAGGACCCAAATTGAAATGAGTAGTCGGTGTCTTTCAGAACATAAATTTTGCTTGAAGGCGTTTTAGGCCCCATAGCACATTTGTAGAGCTCTTGAGTGGCCAAAACCAAAGAGAACCCCCACAAATGACCCCATTTTGAAAACTAGACCCCTTAACAAATTTATCTAGGGGTGTACTGCCCATTTTGACCCCACAGTTTTTGAAAGAATTGAAGCAAAGCAAAAGGAAAAAATTGTGATTTTCGTTTTTTTGTCAATTCTGTCATTTTCAAAACAGCTTTTTTTGTACAGCACACACATGAATGAAGACTTGCACCCCAAAATAGATACCCCAGTTTGTCCCGTGTTCAGAAACATACCTATTGTGGCCCTAATCTTTTGTCTGGATGCACAACAGGGCCCAAAATGAAAGGAGTAATCGGTGGCTTTCAGAACAGAAATTTAGCATGAAGGTGATTTAGGCCCCATTGCCTACTTGTAGAGCCCTTGAGCGGCCAAAACGACAGAGAGCCCCCACAAATGACCCCATTTTGAAAACTAGACCCCCTAACGAATTTATCTAGGGGTGTACTGTGTATTTTTACACTACAATTTTTGAATAAATCTAAGCAAAGCAGTAGGAGAAAAATTACAATTTTCATTATTTCGGCAGTTGTATCAATTTAAAAACAGTTTTTTTTGTACAGCACACATAGGAATGAAGACTTTCACCCCAAAATGGATACCCCCGTTTGTCCCGTGTTCAGAACCATAACCCTTGTAACCCTAATCTACTTAAAGGACACATGGCTAGGCCTATAATGGATGGAGCACCCGTTGGATTTCAGGGTATAAATTCCAGGCCCCATTGCCCACTTATAGAGCCATTGAGCGTCCAAAACGATAAAACCCCCCCACAAATGACCCCATTTTAAAAACTAGACCCCTTAATGAATTCATCTAGGGGTGTATTGCGTATTTTGACCCCACAGTATTTGAATAAATCTAAGCAAAGCAGAAGGAAAAAATTACGATTTTCATTTTTTTGGCAATTTTGTCAATTTAAAAACAGGTTTTTTTGTACAGTGTACATAGGAATGAAGACGTTCACCCCAAAATGGATACCCCCGTTTGTCCCGTGTTCAGAAACATACCCATTGTGGCCCTAATCTACTTACAGGAAACATGGCAAGGCCTATAATGGAGGGAACACCCGTTGGATTGCAGGGCACAACTGAATACATTCCAGGCCCCATTGCCCACTTGTACGGAATAAAAATTGACACCTTAAAAAAATATCCCCCCCACACACACACACCCACCCCTACCGCTCCGCCCTTTTCGGCGTTACCCAAATCTTAGATAAAAGTAATAATGTGAACTGTGTAATATTTCCAAAGACAAGGGTAATTACGGAGGCTGGTTGGGATGGGTACATGGGGCTATAAAACCGTGTATCCCCCCTCCTCTCATGCTTTTTGGGGGTATTTCTTGACCTCAGTAGCGGGTATGGGGTGTAAAAAGTGGCGCTCTGTGAGTCTCCGTAAGCTTAATGAGATGCGGCGGTCTCACACAGAAGGCGCTCAACAAGCTGCTCCTGGAACTGCAGGAAGGCGAACGTTCCCGGGGCTTCTTGTAAAATGCGTATTACAGGTAGCGGTCTGAATAACGCCGGGCTCACATGGCTGTAGGTGGAATCTGCTTGCGGAGGCCCGCAGAGGATCCCAGCTGTGAGCCCGGCTGTGACCCTGCGTACGGCTGCGTAATGTACTGCGCATAACTGCCTACTCACACAGGCGGTCATACGCAGTATATATATATTTTTTTGTTTGTATTTTCCGCACCGTCGCTTAGCGATGACGCGGGTACCCGCAGCCCGTATACAAGGTAGTTGCGTATGGGCAGCGGGTATATCCGCGACCATGGAGCACAATGGGCTCTATGTTGCGGATATCCGCGGTAAAATAGAACCTGCTGCGTTCTCTTTTCTGCGAGTGGATTACGCAATTCCAACCCGCTAATGTGAGCGGAATTGGGTAATCCAATGCGATTGATCTGCGTATTACCGCTAATCAAACGCATGCGGAATCCGTAATTCCTATCCGGTCATGTGAGACCGACCTAAGGTAGATCGCTACCTTTTTTTCACGTGACCGGGGACCGCCCAACGAGGCCACCCGTCACTGCTCCAGGCTCTCGGCGACCGTTGGTCGCTGGGAGCAAGGAGATTTTAAATTTCCTGGGCTCCCTGACTCCTGCGCATGTGTCCGATGTTTTGCCGGCGGTCGCATGCGCAGAATTCGGGAACGTTCACGGAAGAAGATTGTGTCGGGGCGCAAATACGGAGGCCTCCGGCAAAAAGTTTCATCTCCTCTCACCGATCGCATCAGTGAGGGGAGATGAACCTTCACCTTTTTTTTACTTTTACGTGATCGCCATTATCCATTGGATAACGGCGAACACGTGACCAGGAACCGCTCACCGCGGCCCCCCGTGAAATCTCCAGGCTCTCGGCTAAGTTTTGTAGCCAGGAGCAGGGAGATTTTAAATTACCACGACTTTTGCGCATGCACCTGCCATATTGGCGACGGGCGCGTGCGCAGAAGCTGGGGTAAGGTCCGCGGATAAATCCGCGGGCCTTAGGTATGTCATTTCATCCTCCCTCACGGATATGATCCGTGGGGGGAGATGAAACGCAAGTTTTTTAAACTTTTTTAAACTTTTTTTATTTAACTTTTTGCACTTTTTTTTTTTACTTTTTACCCCTTTTTTTATTTTTATTTTTTAACTTTTTGCACTTTTTTTTTACTTTACATGATCACTGTCATCCATTGGATGACAGTGATCATGTCCCCAGTGACATCCCTCTGCTCTTGGCTACACATGGCAGCCAAGAGCAGAGGGATTTTGAATTTCCCGGGGCTCGAGCCCCTCTGTGCACGCGCCCGATGTCAATCATCGGGCGCGCATGCGCAGACCGGGATTTCGGGTCCCGGGACATCGGGACATCGCGGAGGACCGGGGGTGAGTATTTTCACCTCCCCTCATGGATCCGATCCATGAGGGGAGGTGAAACCTTACTTTTTTTTTACTTTTTCAACTTTTTCGCGATCGCCGCTATCTAATCGATAGCGGCGATCGCGGGCCCGGGGACCGCTCCCAGCGGTCCCCGGTAACACCTCCTGGCTCCCGGCTACCTTCAGGAGCCGGGAGCAAGGAGATTTTAAATTTGCCAGGGGCTCCCGGGCTTCTGCGCATGCGCGTGACGTCATCGTCTGGCGCGCGTGCGCAGAAGGCCGCCGGCGGGTCCGGGAGGACGAGAGCTCCGTGGGACACCGCTGACAAGCCGGGTAAGTAATTTCAGCTGCCCTGGTGGAGCCGATCCAGCAGGGCAGCTGAAGAACTAACTTTTTGACATTTTTCTTTACTTTTTTGCGATCGGCGCTAGCCATTGGCTAGCGCCGATCGCAATGCCGGGGGGGACTGCCCGCATCCTGGGATGACAGCTCCATGCTGTCGGCTACCTGCGGGCACCGACAGCATGGAGCTGTCACGTCCTCAGGCAAGTGGGCATTAATCCAAAGAGGATGCATAAAACTACGTCCTCTAGGATTAAGGCCCACTTTCTGAGGACATAGTTTCCCGATGGGGCAGTCGTTAAGGGGTTAATCCATGTTTAGCGGACGTTGTTTTCTTCTTCCAGCTCAGACAGAGATATCTATGCGTGTAATATAGCAGATACAACACTGACAACATCGTACAACACGATTTTTGTTCCCAAGTTGTAACCCTTAGTTCTTGATGTGTTATGTCTAGAGATGAGCGAGCACCAAAATGCTCGGGTGCTCATTACTCGGGACGAAATTTTCGCGATGCTCGAGGGTTCGTTTCGAGTAACGAACCCCATTGAAGTCAATGGGTGACCCGAGCATTTTTGTATATCGCCGATGCTCGCTAAGGTTTCCATTTGTGAAAATCTGCGACACAGCAACGGATAGGGCAGGCGAGGGGCTGCATCTCAAGTTCCCAGGTCCCACTATTAAGCCACAATACCGGCAAGAGTGGGCCCCCCCCCAACAACTTTTACTTCTGAAAAGCCCTCATTAGCAATGCATACCTTAGCTAAGCACCACACTACCTCCAACAAAGCACAATCACTGCCTGCATGACACTCCACTGCCACTTCTCCTGGGTTACATGCTGCCCAACCCCCCCCCCCCCCCCCGCACGATGCAGTGTCCACAGCGCACACCAAAGTGTCCCTGCGCAGCCTTCAGCTGCACTCATGCCACACCACCCTCATGTCTATTTATAAGTGCGTCTGCCATGAGGAGGAACCGCAGGCACACACTGCTGAGAGTTGGCACGGCTAGGCAGCGACCCTCTTTAAAAGGGGCGGGGCGATAGCCCACAATGCTGTACAGAAGCAATGAGAAATATAATCCTGTTCCACCGCCATCAGGAGCTGCACACGTGGGCATAGCAATGGGGAACCTATGTGCCACACACTATTCATTCTGTCAAGGTGTCTGCATGCCCCAGTCAGACCGCGGTTTTTTATAAATAGTCACAGGCAGGTACAACTCCGCAATGGGAATTCCGTGTGCACCCACAGCATGGGTGGCTCCCTGGAACCCACCGGCTGCACATAAATGTATCCCATTGCAGTGCCCATCACAGCTGAGGTAACGTCCGATTAAATGCAGGTGGGCTTCAGCCCACACTGCATGCCTCAGTCAGACTGGGGTTCTTTAGAAGTGGACACATGCAGTTACAACTCCGTGTGGACCGACAGCATGGGTGGGTGCCAGGAAGCCACTGACGGTACATAAATATATCCTATTGCATTGCCCATCACAACTGAGGTAATGTCATGTTTAATGCAGGTGGGCTTCGGCCCACACTGCATGCCCGAGTCAGACTGGGGTTCTTTAGAAGTGGACACATGCAGTTACAACTCCCTGTGGACCCACAGCATGGGTGGCTCCCTGGAACCCACCGGCTGTACATAAATGTATCCCATTGCAGTGCCCATCACAGCTGAGTTAACGTCAGCTTTAATGCAGGTGGGCAAAAAATTAATTGGATTACACTGTAGGCGAGGGCCCCCAAAAAATTGGTGTACCAACAGTACTAATGTACGTCAGAAAAATTGCCTATGCCCAACCAAGAGGGCAGGTGAAACCCATTAATTGCTTTGGTTAATGTGGCTTAATTTGTAACTAGGCCTGGAGGCAGCCCAGTTAAAATAAAAATTGGTTCAGGTGCAAGTTTCAACGCTTTAATGAGCATTGAAACGTATAAAAATTGTTTACAAAAATTATATGACTGAGCCTTGTGGGCCTAAGCAAAATTGCACGTTCGGCGTGATTACGTCAGGTTTCAGGAGGAGGAGCAGGAGGATGAATATTATACACAGATTGATGAAGCTAAAAGGTCCACGTTTTTGATGGTGATAGAGAACAATGCTTCCATCCGCGGGTGCAGCCTACGTATTGTTTGCGCTAGCGACGGCTGGACGGTGCGCTGAGAGACATTGGTGGATGGGGCCGAGCACAACGGAGGTGAGGGTGTGGGTGCAGGCCAGGAGACGGTAGTGCCTGTGTCCTGAGAGGGGGGTTGGATCTCAGTGGCAGGTTGGGGCACAGGGGGAGAGGCAGCGGTGCAAACCGGAGGCGGTGAACGGCCTTCGTCCCACCTTGTGGGGTGCTTGGCCATCATATGTCTGCGCATGCTGGTGGTGGTGAGGCTGGTGGTGGTGGCTCCCCGGCTGATCTTGGCGCGACAAAGGTTGCACACCACTGTTCGTCGGTCATCTGCACTCTCAGTGAAAAACTGCCAGACCTTTGAGCACCTCGGCCTCTGCAGGGTGGCATGGCGCGAGGGGGCGCTTTGGGAAACAGTTGGTGGATTATTTGGTCTGGCCCTGCCTCTACCCCTGGCCACCGCACTGCCTCTTCCAACCTGCCCTGCTGCTGCCCTTGCCTCCCCCTCTGAAGACCTGTCCTCAGTAGGCGTAGCAAACCAGGTGGGGTCAGTCACCTCATCGTCCTGCTGCTCTTCCTCCGAATCCTCTGTGCGCTCCTCCCTCAGACTTACTCCACTTACTACTACCTGAGTGATAGACAACTGTGTCTCATCGTCATCGTCCTCCTCACCCACAGAAAGCTCTTGAGACAGTTGCCGGAAGTCCCCAGCCTCATCCCCCGGATCCCGGGAACTTTCCAAAGGTTGGGCATCGGTCACGACAAACTCCTCCAGTGGGAGAGGATTCGGAACCATTGCTGCCCATTATGGGCAGGGGCCCGAGAACAGTTCCTGGGAGTCTGCCTGCTCCTGTGTCATTGTAATGGAGTGAGGAGGCTGGGAGGAAGGAGGAGCAGCAGCCAGAGGATTCAGAGTTGCAGCAGTGGACGGCGCAGAATTCTGGGTGGTTGATAGATTGCTGGATGCACTTTCTGCCATCCACGACAGGACCTGCTCACACTGCTCATTTTCTAATAAAGGTCTACCGCGTGGACCCATTCATTGTGAGATGAATGTGGAGACGCCAGAAACGTGCCTCTCTCCTAATCCCGCAGCAGTCGGCTGCGATACACCTGGATCAGGAGCTCGGCCTGTGCCCACACCCTGACTTGGGCCTCCGCGTCCTCGCCTGCGTCCACGTCCTCTAGGCCTACCCCTACCCCTCAGCATGCTGTATTACCAGTAGTGCAGAAACAGAACGCTGTAATTAAATGTGCCGCTTATTGGCCTGTGGTTGGAGGCTGACTTCCCTTACGGAACGCACAGCAGAGCCAGGAAACAATTTTGCGCACGCCTGTAGTGAGACGTAGGTGCGTATGACTGAGCTAGTGGAATTCACAGCGCAGAAGCTGTCAAGTGGCCAAAGGCCAGTAGTAGGCCTTAAGTATTTTGCTTCTATTTTTTTAAAATGCTGAGCTGATACAGCAGACAGATACTGTAGGCAGCGTATAATATTATGTATACTCTTTCCCTCTGGCGGGATGACAGCGCTGATGTAACAGAGACAGCAGATCCAGGAAACAATTTTGCGCAAGTCTGCTGTAACGCTTAGCTGCGTATTAATTACGACTACTACCCCCAGCAGATAGATACTGTAGGCAGCGTATAATATTATGTATACTCTTTCCCTCTGGCGGGATGACGGCGATCATGTAACAGAGACAGCAGATCCAGGAAACAATTTTGCGCAAGCCTGCTGTAACACTTAGCTGCGTATTAATTAGGACTACTACCCCCAGCAGATAGACACTGTAGGCAGCGTATAATATTATGTATACTGTTTCCCTCTAGCGGGATGACAGCGCTGAAGTAACAGAGACAGCAGATCCAGGAAACAATTTTGCGCAAGCCTGCTGTAACGCTTAGCTGCGTATTAATTAGGACTACTACCCCCAGCAGATAGATACTGTAGGCAGCGTATAATATTATGTATACTCTTTCCCTCTGGTGGGATGACAGCGCTGATGTAACAGAGACAGCAGATCCAGGAAACAATTTTACGCAAGCCTGCTGCAACGCTTAGCTGCGTATTAATTAGGACTACTACCCCCAGCAGATAGATACTGTAGGCAGCGTATAATATTATGTATACTCTTTCCCTCTGGCGGGATGACGGCGATCATGTAACAGAGACAGCAGATCCAGGAAACAATTTTGCGCAAGCCTGCTGTAACACTTAGCTGCGTATTAATTAGGACTACTACCCCCAGCAGATAGGTACTGTAGGCAGCGTATAATATTATGTATACTCTTTCCCTCTGGCGGGATGACGGCGATCATGTAACAGAGACAGCAGATCCAGGAAACAATTTTGTGCAAGCCTGCTGTAACGCTTAGCTGCGTATTAATTAGGACTACTACCCCCAGCAGATAGATACTGTAGGCAGCGTATACTATTATGTATACTCTTTCCCTCTCGCGGGATGACGATGCTGATGTAACAGAGACAGCAGATCCAGGAAACAATTTTGCGCAAGCCTGCTGTAACGCTTAGCTGCGTATTAATTAGGACTACTACCCCCAGCAGATAGATACTGTAGGCAGCGTATAATATTATGTATACTCTTTCCCTCTGGCGGGATGACGGCGATCATGTAACAGAGACAGCAGATCCAGGAAACAATTTTGCGCAAGCCTGCTGTAACGCTTAGCTGCGTATTAATTAGGACTACTACCCCCAGCAGATAGATACTGTAGGCAGCGTATAATATTATGTATACTGTTTCCCTCTGGCGGGATGACGGCGCTGATGTAACAGAGACAGCAGATCCAGGAAACAATTTTGCGCAAGCCTGCTGTAACGCTTAGCTGCGTATTAAAGGGGTTGTCCCGAGGCAGCAAGTGGGTCTATACACTTCTGCATGGCCATAATAATGCACTTTGTAATGTACATTGTGCATTAATTATGAGCCATACAGAAGTTATCAAAAGTTTTATACTTACCTGCTCCGTTGCTGGCGTCCTCGTCTCCATGGTGCCGACTAATTTTCGCCCTCCGATGGCCAAATTAGCCGCGCTTGCGCAGTCCGGGTCTTCTTCTTTTCTGAATGGGGCTCCGTGTAGCTCCGCCCCGTCACGTGCCGATTCCAGCCAATCAGGAGGCTGGAATCGGCAATGGACCGCACAGAAGCCCTGCGGTCCATGGAGACAGAGGATCCCAGCGGCCATCTTCAGCAGGTGAGTATGAAGACGCCGGACCGCCGGGATTCAGGTAAGCGCTGTGCGGGTTGTTTTTTTAACCCCTGCAGCGGGGTTGTCTCGCGCCGAACGGGGGGGGGGGGGTTTAAAAAAAAAAAAAACCCGTTTCGGCGCGGGACAACCCCTTTAATTAGGACTACTACCCTCAGCAGACACGCAGTAAACTGAAGACGGTCACAGGCAGCCCAAATATAGTGTTTTCCCCAATTTTTTGGAAAAAGCCCACTGCCTATATAGCCTGAATATCTCTTTCCCTGCCTCACCAGTACTGCCCCTATACTCTGTACAATGACTGCAGACTGCGGACGCAATGCTCTGCACGCCCGATATACAAAAAAAAAAATTGTGCAACACTGCTAAAAGCAGCCTCAACAGTACTGCACACGGTCAGATGTGGCCCTAAGAAGGACCGTTGGGGTTCTTGAAGCCTAAAATAACTCCTAATGCTCTCCCTATAGCAGCTCCGGCAGCAGCAGCACTTTCCCTGAACTATGTCAGAATGCATCTGAGGCGAGCCGCGGGAGGGGCCGATTTATATACTCGGGTGACACCTGATCTCGCCAGCCACTCACTGCAGGGGGGACCTGGTATAGGGCTTGAACGTCGCAGGGGGAAGTTGTAATGCCTTCCCTGTCTTTCTATTGACCAGAAAAGCGCGCTAACGTCTCAGAGATGAAAGTGACAGTAACTCGAACATCGCGTGGTACTCGTCTCGAGTAACGAGCATCTCGAACACGCTAATACTCGAACGAGTATCAAGCTCGGACGAGT